>NC_053424.1:82269354-82569354 GCF_007990345.1 Gossypium hirsutum | reverse complement strand
TGAAAATAGATTCATCAAGGTTCGTTTACATAATTTATTCACTATTTAATTCCAATCCTACTATTTTTAGTGATTTTCCAAATCTACATCACTGCTGCTGCCAGCATCTGCCTTTAAGGTAGACTTTACCTATTTCATAGTTTCCATGATTCAACTAGCCCTTTTAGCATAAATAGCACAAATCATGATAGCGATTAACCATTCCATACCAAATGATTATAACATTATGCTGAAACATATATAAGCCATTTTGGCATGGCTATATACATTAACCAAAATATTCTTCCGCCACTAGTCTATTTTATACATGCCATAAGACAATCCGAAACATAGCAGTACCAAACAGTGGATAGTGATAGTGTGACTAGTTGTTCGTATTTTTATTTCACTCTTCCTTCGGGCATACCATCCCTTTACCGAATCAGCACATCTCATCATAAACAATAGGCAGATAAACTTTCACATAAAAGTGAGCTCATGTGACATAGATATATCGTATGATTTCACATCACCTCTCACACTGATCCGATGTCACATAATCATAGGAATAGTCTCATAGATTGCTTTCGTATGCATCACATAACTACCTTATGATTTAGTGCAAATCAAGCTCACATATAAACTTGAAGTACATACCTGTTTAACCTTTCGCATTGAATATATTTATAAGCAATTCTTATTACGAAGTCTTACCCGGACATAATCTCCACACGAAGTTATCGGGTCTTACCCGGACAAAATCCCCACACGTAGTCATCGGGTCTTTAGAGCTCGGATATAGTACAAGCACGAAGCTTAAGGACATTAATCAGTGATAATATTCTCGCATAAAGCCTGCGGGGTTTTAACCCGGATATAGTACTGACACAAATGCCTTTCGAGACTTATCACATTTATGCACTTTCACATTCATCACATCGGCCACTCGGCCTTGTCACATATATACACTTTCACATTCATCACATCGGCCATTAGGCCTTATCACACATATACACTTTCACATTCATCACGTCGGCTATTAGGCCTTATCACACATATACACTTTCACATTCATCACATCGGCTATTAGGCCTTATCACACATATACACTTTCACATTCATCACGTCGGCTATTAGGCCTTATTACATATATACATACACTTTCACATTCATCACATCGGCCATTAGGCCTTATCACATATATACATACACTTTCACATTCATCACATCGGCCATTAGGCCTTATCACATATATACACTCTCTTGGCTGAATCTACATCTATCATTTTCCAATATCACAATTTAGAATTCACGTATGGGTTTAATCGATAGCTCATGAGCAACTAGAACAAGTTTATCAAGGTGTACAACACAATCTCAAATTCAGCACAAGCTGTTTTTCCTGAGCAATAGTCACTAAATCATTTATAACTGGAGCTACAAAACTCCAAATCACTTTCCGTTAATTTTTCCTGAATATAGACTCGTATATCTTCCATCCATAAAATTTCCAGAATTTTAGGTTTGGCCAATCAATACCAGATTTTTCTTAAAGTTTCCCCTGTTCCACTGTTTGACTAATCTGACCACTCTTCACTACGAATCAAATTTCTCATTTTACAGAATTCAAAATGTGTTGTATTTGATTTTATTTGAAACTAGACTCATTAAGGAGTCTAAGAATATAAATTTTATCTTATAACCATTTTTGTATAATTTATAATGATTTTCTAAAAACAGAACAGGGGATTTCGGAGTCATTCTGACACCGTCTCACACAACTTTAAATATCTCATTATTGGAAATTCCTTTGCTTACACGGTTTCTTTTATAAGAAACTAGACTCATTAAGCTTTAATTTCATGTCTCATTCAGCCTCTAATTCAAGTCCATAAATTTATGGTGATTTTCTAAAGTCACGTTACTGCTGCTGTCCGAAGCAGACTATTTCAAATTACCTTTAAATTCCCAAGCTCAAACACTTAAGAACTTACCATTTGAGCTTAGAACATATCATGGCCACATCATATCTTATTAAATCAGCTCATCATGTCCTATTATAATTGAATTTACTCAACGTTTAAACACTTAAAACTTACCTCGGAAGTTGCCGAACGATTACGACGGCTCTTCGATCACTTTTTTCCTTTCCCTTATCCAACTTTGATCCTCTAGGCTCTTGAGCTAAATCAAACAAATTTACTTCTCAATCAAACACATATATATGGCAACCATATACATTTCAAAAACCAATTCGTTCGTATCATTTGTCCATATATTAGCTTTTAGCATATTTGGTCATTAGAGTGACCTATTTAACTTTCAAGCATTCATTTCTAATTTTAATTAAACAATGCCGAATGCCATTAGCTACTAATGCCACACACACACATGTGCATAAAATTCACCCATACATAACCTCTAGCTCATTCGGTCATTCATCTCTCAAACCTATCAAAGTTTCATGTCAAACTTCCCTGGCCGAATACACATAAGCACATAATGCACATTTAGAATTTTTTTATTTACTTCATGATACATTCGGCCTTGGCAACAATTTCATTAGAAATCCTTATTAGCCACTTCATCAATCAATTATATCATCTACTTAATATTTCATAACTTATCATGCTAGCTGAATATTATTTATTCAAGTTCATCATCTTCATATTCGGCATTAGCATCAAATATAATAGCCCGTTTCTTCCCACTTTGAATTTATGCATCCATTTAATCATAGTTTGTTTAAGCACTCATACAACAAGATTCATCCAATTTAACAAGAAACAAAAACTTTATTCCTCCATAGCTACAATGGCCGAAAGATCTAGACATCTCAATACCGAAATTTCTAACATGGGTTGCCTAAAGAATTTGGTAGGGAGTTCAAATTTATCTAGCATTTCAAGTAATTTAACACATCCATACAGCTAACATGCTAGTAGTATCAAGGCATCAACTAAAATTTTGAAGCCTCTTAGCCGAATCCTAACTCTCCAACAACTCTAATTTCATCCATGAGATAAATAGTAGTAGGCTAACCCTCCAAAGGATGTGTAAACCTCCAAAAGAAACATTGAACATACCTTAATCTCAAGAACCACCTTGGCCGAACTTCCCCTCTTCTTCTTCCTTCCATTCGGCCATGTTGAACAACAAAGGAAGAATTTTGTTTTTCCTCCCCTTTCTCTAGTCACGGCAATGAGGAGTAAGGGGGAGACAACTTTGGTTTCTCCTCCCACTCCCCTCATATTTTATTATTCTTCCCACACATATTAGCATAAAATGTCTTTAATATGTTTTTTTTAATACTTATTTCCTATTATAAAACCATGTAGTCATTATAATATTAATACAAAATGCATATGCTTTGTATCCCATACCCTCATGGCCGGCCACTTCCTCTAAGGTGGGGAATTTGACATGCAAACCCATCATTTCACAACATGCATTATTAGGCCACTTTACATTTGCCTAGCACATTTCCAAATTTTCTCACATAAGTCCTATTTGATAAAATTCACTTACCATTAACAAAATTCAAACATGAAATTTTCACACATGCATATGTACATATAATGAGCATCAACTATGACGGTTAATTATCTTTATGACTCGGTTTAGTGGTCCCGAAACCACTTTCCGACTAGGGTCACTTTAGGGGTGTCACAGAAAAGGTATTCGGCCTCAACAAAACCGATTGAGAGAGGGGGGAGAAGCAAGGAGAATCGGCCAAAGCAACAAGATGCAAAATAGGGGAATTGCTAGACCCAAAAGAATTGAGAGAGAGGGATGGAGAGCATTCGACTAAGGAGAAAAGGGGAAAAGAGCAAAAATGACAAGGGACCTAAAAAGAAGTACAAACCCGAAATAAGAAAAAATGAAAGATACTGCCAAACTCCCTAGCATAATTCAACCTCCAAAGAAAAGAAAAGAACCAAAAATGTTTACAGCAACCGAAATGGAGAGCAATACTAACCCAAATTCGAACTCTAAGTGATCAGAATACCAATTTCCCACCAACTCTCCCCACAACATCAAATTCCCATAATTTTCTCCTAAAATCACTCAAACCATCCACCAAATCCCTTGATCCACTCCTCAAAACTCTCTTCCAATCTCTCCACCATCTAATTCGAACTCCCCCTAAGCTCTTTAGAACTTTGGCTAAGCCAGAACACTCCTACGGCACTGGCAGCAAAATAAAACACACCTTACGCATAGCGGGACTCGAACTTAAGACATTCAGTAATAATGACATACCACTTATCCCCTAGACCAGCAGGCCCTTTCTGACATGAAATACCCATATTTATTTAAAAGCCTACTGACTAGAGACAGGGTTAATTCATATAAAAACAAAACTTTTGCACAAGCCAAGGCTTGAACCCAAGACTTCTCTGACTCTTCCCAGGACACTTAACCACTGAAGCAGACATGCACTTGCGTGTCAGAAGCATACAAAAATAAATACTTAAGATTTTGGGGTGTTACATTAGCCCAACAATCATAATCTTTTCGTTATAACATATTACAACAATTAACAAATCATTTCAAACCTCATAGTAAACATGCACATTAATCTTGTGTACTCACATTTCCAAGTGTGTATCTTAATATCTTTCATCTTTCTTATATCCGACAAATCACCATTTAAGTGAATAAGACGTGCTATATCACACTCGTTTTGGCCTGAAAGCAAATCACATAACCATCAATCAAATTTACCATGTATTTCATATATCACAAGTATAGACCAATAATCATAAGGTCATCACAAAGTCATCCCCATGTGAACATAAACTCACAATATCATGAAATCATTGATTATAAACTTATGTACATACTTGTACCATTTCAACATAATCTCATATTCATCTTTGTCTTTAACATAATCGTTGAATTTCCCATTGAACCATTTGGAATACTAAAGGATACTAGGGAACTCTCATGTACATAGTAAGATGCCAATCTCATATTCCAGATATGGTCTTACATGGGATCATTGATCAAAGTTGATAGCCCAGCTATGATCTTACACGATGTCTCATATCGATGCCAATGCCATATCCCAAATATGGTCTTGCATGGGATCAAATATCGATGCCAATGCCATGTTTCAGACATGGTCTTACATGGGATCACATATCTATGTCAATGCCATGTCCCAAACATGGTCTTACATGGGATCACATATCGATGCCAATGCCATGTCCCAGACATGGTCTTTCATGGGATCACACATAACCCTAAAGTCATGTCATTTGTATCCTAACTATTCCTAAGGTTCAACAAGGGTTTCGAGATATCAATCTTCGTCGAATCGTCATCGAGTCATCATTATTTAAATCCAAAAAGACAATTACACAATTCATGCAATATTAAGGCATTAAAAACATAATAATGTAATGTTACATTATTTACACACAAACTTACCTCGGTACAATATACGGACAACTAATTTGATTTGTTCCAAAATCTTGCTCTTTCCTTGGTCTAGGTCCGGACTCCATTTTTCTTGATCTATAATAGAAAATTTAGCTAATTTAATCATTAAGTTCTCAATACAGTCCAAAATCTTATTTTGGAAAAATGTACATTTTTGCCCCTAAACTTTATCATATTTACACTTTTTCCCTTAGGCTCGTAAAATGATTTTCATTCAATTTCTTTAACATAAAAGCCTAGCCTAATCATTTTCATAACTATAGCAGCCCACAATTTCCATTAAAATGCACTTTTACTACTTATTTTATAACTTTTACAAATTAGTCCTTCTAAGCATTTTCACCAAAAATCACTTAGCAAAAGTTGTTTCTCCAACCATAAACATGCATAATTTACCATTAAACATCAAAATACACAAATTTATAACATGGGTCAAATCCTAGACCTTCATCATAACTCAAATAAATGGTAGAAATAGATAAATCTTGTTACGAGGATTTAAAAAACATGAAAATAATTAAAAACGGGGCAAGAACGGACTTACTGTGGAGCTTGGAAAACTTGAACAAAACCCTAGCCATGGTGGTCTTCAAAATTTCGGCCAAGGGGTTGAAGATGAGAAAAATTTGGCTTTTATTTTGTTAGTGTAATCATTTATTTACTAAATGAGCAAAATGCCCTTAACTTAAAAATATTCTATTTCACCTATTTCATGACCATTTTTGTCCAAAAAATTAACCAATGGTCTAATTACCATTTAAGGACCTCCAATTTAAAATTTCATAGCAATTTGACACCTCTAGCTTCTAGAACTCAAGTTTTGCATTTTTTACAATTTAGTCCTTTTGACTAAATTAAATGCCCAGACGTCAAACTTTTCGACCGAAATTTTCACAAAACAATTCCATAAAAGTTTAGACCATAAAAATATAATAAAAATGAATTTTACTGTGTCAGATATTTGGCCCTGAAACCACTATTCTGACTAGACCTAAAATCGGGTTGTTACAACTCTCCCCCCTTTAGGGATTTTTGTCCCCGAAAATCTTACTAGAAGAAGTTATTTTAAACTCTTATGAAACACTTTAACTAACTTCTCAGAATCAAAAATCTAGTTAACCTTATATATCTCTTTCCAATAACCTTTGAACTTTAGCACATAGTGTCGGAGTATATAGTCAAAGATCTAAATTACTTTCTCAAGAACACATATACTCAGTTGATCTGTCAAATAAGAACTCTGCACGTGCTGAAATGATTATACAGATCTTTGCCACAAAATCCAACCATAACCCAAATAACATCTTCCTTTTCGGAGATTATGACAATCTCGATACAAAATTTATGGTAACTCTTTCTCATTATCACTCTCGTACCATCACTGACTATATTAGTCCTGAATACACTTGATTTTCGGTTTACTTGCCAACAAATAGAAATCTGAACATAAACTCAGAAACATCGTGATACATACTTAATCACCAGAACGTCTACTTCATATAACTACACATTTTATTACTTTAGGATGAGCAGACGAGCTACCACGGAGCCTTGTACAAGAATTTCTAATAAGTCCCGGATTCTTTGGTACACAAATTCCATACTGGAATAATAATAACATGAATGAGGTCTAACTTGAAATTCAGAATAGAAAGTCGTTTCACACTGTACTCGTTTAGTTCACCACTCTCTATCTCATTTTCGAGCTTCTCAACTCGCAAAGAAAGCATCGCTTAAAGCTTTTAACTTAGCTGGAATTAGAGCATCATCAAATAAGATCAATCAAGTAATTAGTACTCACAAAAATAAACAAACATTTTCCATCCAAGCATCTGTAACTATAATTGCTTTCTCAGAGATTAATTAATAACTTACTCGAAATCTTTCATTATCTCAAACAATTGACACCGTCTTAAGTTTTAGATCTTTTTCTGCAACATTAAATACTTAAAACCATTAGGATCAGGAAGCATATGACATTTTTCGTCGAGCATAAAATATCATCGAACTCACAACACAGACATAAAAGTGGCCGTCTTTAAATCACTAGTCAAACAGGTCTTTTTAATGTGACTTTAATCACCTGAACATACAAACCATCATTTTACATTTTTGTATTAAAACATGTTCCAATCTGTTCAATAGTACATCACTAAAAAGTCACAAATTCTTTCTCAATTTAAACTAAACTCAAAACTATAGCTTTAATTAATAATACTTTCATCTCTTTCCAACTTTGTTAACATGCACAGATCGTTCCAACTTTCATAAACATGATGACTTTATCAATCAGTATAGTTTTAACTCATAATAACATTATTCGATTTAGACACCAATAGGCATATCTCTGTATCATACTTTCTAGAATATAATTTCTTCATTTAGACTATCCATCTATATATATATAATCATGAATACACATAATTTATTCCTTTAGCTGGGACATGCTTAAATACATATAACTCAAACCACCTCTCAACAAATTAGCTTACTCTGATAAAAACAACTGGGTTGATTTCAATTACCGAATAATAACATATCACTATACTCTTTTCAGCAGTATTAGCTCGAGGAAACAAATATCCTGATTGAACTCATCGATTTTAATCAAACTTACCAGAGGAAAGAGATCCACCATACAATTTTGAGTTTGTGCTGTCATCATTTATGCCTTTGCCGATGCCAATTCCTTTCTTGAAAATTATAGAAAATCTAAATACCAAAATTACCACATTCCTATTACCGATTCAGAAATACAACCATGATAGACATAGTTATCGCAAACCAAAGTACAAACTTTAAAGATGAGCGATGATTGATAGTTTAAAAAATAAGAACAAGAGAAGAACCGGCATACAGAAATCCAAGATACGATGCCATACCAGAAGCCTAAGAACATAACTCATAAGGAAATAATAATGAAGATCTGGATAATTTCTCATAGAAAACCAGAATAAAACAATACCTACCAGCTTCAGAATTCCATTATAACAGAGATAATACACTTTCCAAATATTTATATATACAACAAAATAACGTCCAGTAGAAATAGATGAATAGTCTTACATAAGTTTTACCACCAACTTCATTCCAACATATTAGGATAAAATCCCGAAGAGATAAGGCAATACCAATCATAAATCAACAGACATCAGTACTTTCATCTAACATTAAAGTTGGGTAACATTCTCATTTGAAAAGAATTTCATCAGAAAACAGACATTCACATGAACCCCTGAGGATAATGAATATATACAGAATACTTAGAAGAAATCATTGTAATCTATTCAACCATAACTATTACACGCAGACATCTTTACAATTCAAACATCATTTCTCTGACTAATTCTATCATCATTATTCCATCCGCTAATGAAAATAATTCAGAAGAATTTTCAGTAAACACATCTTTGGACTCCATACCTAATTGAGTCGATCAGCCGAGACTACCTTCTTCTTTAACCGTGACATTGCATAATCTATATAATCTTTAAAATGTTCTGATATTTCTTCCAAAACTGTTTTCACTTTCCAAGCTATTCTCATCTCTGTATGCTTTACTAATTATTTCACCACCAAACTCTTTAGTTTCCCACTTATGAACTTATTCAACATAATTCTCGTGAATTTTCATCATAAAGCAACACTGGCAAAGGGGTGAGGTCGTAAAGCCTCTAACTTGACTCTCATAAATACACACATAAAACTTAGCATTCATCACCAACATCATATCATCACAATTACTGTAACACCCCTAACCCGTATCCATCGCCAAACTAAGGTTAAGAGGCATTACTGGACATACCTGAACATTTAGCATTCATTTCTCAATCATCATAGCATCATTGTCACACATCATTACAAAGTCCTTTACATAGGTCAATGAGACCTTAAACATGCTTTAAAAAGAGGTTGGGACTAAACCGAGCACATACAAATTTTCTCAAAAACTTAATAAAATTTTCAAAATTTCAAAGGCCACACACCCGTGTGAATAGGCCGTGTGCCTCACACGGTTTTAAACATGCCCGTGTGTCTAAATCGTGGAAAAACAAGGCATACATATTGACTTAACCACATGGCCACAAGGCACGCCCGTCTGCCTTGGCCATGGTCAAAATTGACTTGGGTCACACGGCCAACCACACGCCTGTGTGTCTAGCCCGTGTACCCTTCAAAATGGCCACACACGCTCATGTACCAAGGCTGTGTGCCTCACACGGCCAACAGACACTCTCCTGTCTCTAGGCCGTGCTCAAAACTGACTTGCATAACTAAATTATAATAGACACACGGTCGAGACACGCGCCCATGTGCTCATCCGTGTGGGGCGAAACTAGGCTTGCTTTAAACCACATTTCCCACCTATCTTAAGCACACCAAAACCACAACATTTTTGGATCATTTGCATACATTTAAAGGCAACCAAAATATGCCAATACAATTACATATCAAACTATATAACCTCAACCAATTCAATATGCTAACATCATCACAATTTACCAAAGTTCCAAATGCACAAACTCATTACTTCAATATCCCATAATAAACCATCACATAAACATTATAAACATCACAAATATTACTTATCAAACACACCATTTAGGCCAACTTAAAAGGCTATACATACCAATATTTACAAGCCAGGTCTCATGGCTAAACACAACACAAAACATACCAAAGTGACACTAGCCTATACTGTCATATACTATATATACAACCCTCAAAATGGTACCAAAATAGATGTCTGATAGTGTGATTGATGTCGCTGATGATCCCTAAATCCGAGCTAGCTTTATAACAATAAAAAACAGAGAATATTTCACACAATCAGCTTTAAAGCTTAGTAAGTTCGTACCAAATATAATCAACAGTTTATATATTACGAAACATCAACTAATAATTACTAAGTAGTTCACAAATCATCCTTAAATTTTATTGCATCACTTTTATCAAGTTCATACTCATAGTAATATCTACCATAGGTTCCATACACACCTAAACTTTCCCGAATTTATTTATTTCATTCTCACCTCTCATTCAAATACATTAATTCATTCGGAAATCGTTCAAAGCTTTAAGAATTCGCACACTTAGTGCATCAGTAATTTTTCGAAGCCGTAACAATCTCACACACTTAGTGCCATTTCAATAAACCGAAGCTATCTCAGTATCGCACACTTAGTGCCTCATATAGCCAAAGCTATTCCAACTCGCACACTTAGTTCTATTTGTAGCCAAAGCTATTTCGAACCGCACACTTAGTGCCGAACATAGTCGATTATAATCATGATCAAATCGTAATCAAATAGTCGATTATAATCATGATCGAATCGTAATCAAATATTTGTACAATTTATGCATTATCAAAGCATCAAAACATAACTATAACATCATTTATTACGTGCGAACTTACCCCATACTCGGAATTGACAATTCAAATCGTTTACTCGATAATCTTCATTTTTCCTCGATCTAAATCTGAATTCCTCTTTTCTTGATCTTAATTAGGCAATCATAGTGTCGAACCCTAACTTGATTTTTTTCTTCTTTTCTTTGATATAATCGGCCAAGATGATGAATATAACACTAATTCATGCTTTTGTTTTATTAATATTAACATAATAGCCATTTTTCTATTTTACCCTTAACAAAATAACATTTTCAACATATAATGGATGTCCAACAATGTCCACTACCATTGAAAATGGTTTATTTACCATTTCAGGCCATCATATTAAAAATCCAAATCAATTTGACACCTTTACATATAGAATGCAACTTTTACATTTTACGCGATTTAGTCCTTTTCTCAAATTAACCACTTAAACGATAAAATTATCACTCCAAACTTTCACACATATCTAATCTTATGTCATAAATACACAAAATAATATTAAAATAAGTTTCCAACCTCAAATTTACGGTCCCAAAATCACTGTTCTGACTACGGTCTAAACCGGGCTGTTACAACTCTTCCCCTATAGGGATTTTCATCCCCGAAAATCTTACCAGTGAATAGATTTGGATATTGTTTTCTCATAGCATCCTTGGGTTCCCACGTAGCTTCTTCAATCCCGTGCCGGTGCCACAATACTTTCACTAACGCTATTTTCTCATTTCTTAACTTTTTGATCTCACGAGCTAAAATCTGTATCGGTTCTTCATTATAAGACATATCATGTTGAATTTCAACCTCGGTTGAGGAAATAACATACGAAGGATCTGATTTGTATCTTTGTAACACCGATACATGTAATACATTGCAAATCTTTTTTAACTCAGGTGGCAACACCAATCTATAAGCAACCAGCCCGATACGCTCAATAATCTCATACGGTCCAATGAATCTCAGACTCAATTTGCCTTTTCTGCCGAATCGAAGTACTTTCTTCCATGGTGAGACTTTCAAAAACACTTTGTCGACAATCTCAAACTCAAAATCTTTTCGTTTCAACTCTGCATAAGGTTTTTGACGATCTGGCGCTGCTTTTAGACTATCACAAATCGCTTTCACTTTCTGCTCAGTCTCTTTTATCAAATCAACCCCGTATATCTTTTTCTCACTCAACTCAGTCCAATACAAAGGTGTTCGACATTTACAACCATACAAAGCCTCGTAAGGAGCCATTTTCATACTCAATTGAAAGCTATTATTATATGCAAATTCAATCAATGGCAAGTATCGTTCCCACGTACCTTCAAACTTAAGAATACAACATCTCAACATATCCTCGAGTATCTAAATAATCCATCTGGATTGACTATCCATCTGTGGGTGAAAAGCAGTGATATAGTGCAGTTTTGTACCTAACGCATCTTGAAGTTTCTTCTAAAACCATGATGTGAACCTCGGATCTCTATCCGAAACAATAGATAATGGCACCCCGTGTAGTCTCAAAATTTGAGAAATGTAAAACTCCGTAAGCTTATCAAGTGAATAATCTGTACGAACTAGAATGAAATAAGCTAATTTAGTCAAGCTATCAACAACAGCCCAGATTGCATCTTTCTTACTCGGTGACAGAGGAAATCCTGAAACAAAATCTATCGTGATTCTGTCCCATTTCCACTCTGGAATCATAATCAGTTGTAACAAACCAGATGGCACCTGAAGTACAACTTTAACTTGCTAACAGATTAAACATTTCAAAACAAAATCAGAGATATCTCTTTTCATTCCAGACCACCAATAATGTTGTTTCAAATCGTTATACATTTTTTGTACTACCCAGATGTACAGATAAAAGACTGTTGTGAGCTTTGTTCAAAATCATCTGAATCAACTCTAAATTGCTCAGAACAGAAATCTGATCTCCAAATCTCAAGCAATCATTTTGCTATTATATTATTATCAACCTTTTGAGCATCAATAATCTACTGTAAAAACAACGGTCTCGCTTTCAATCCTACTAAAACTGAACCATCATCAAACAAATCTCAATGAATATTCTTGACACGTAATGCAAACAATGATTTCCAACTTAAAGCATTAGCAACAGCATTTGTTTTTCCTGATGATAATCGATAACAAGCTCGAAGCCTTTTAGCAGTTCTAGTCATCTTCTCTATCATAAATTCAAATCTTTCTGAGTCATCAGATATTTTAAGCTTTTGTGGTCAGAATATACATGAAATTTTTCACCAAATAGATAATGGGGCCAAATCATTATAGCAAACACAATAGCCGTCAATTCTAGATCGTGTGTCGGGTAGTTCTTTTTGTGAGGTTTCAATGTCTTAAGGCATAAGCTATGACTTTGCCTTCCTGCATCAAAACACAACCTAGGCCATTCAACGAAGCATTACTGTAGATCACAAATTCTTTACCCAATTCTGGTTGTACTAACATTGGAGCTTTTATTAATATCGCTTTTAGCTGATCGAAGCTTTCCTGGTACTTTTCAGACCCTTCCAACTTTACATATTTCTAAAGTAGTTTCATTAACGAATTTGCCATCATCGAAAAGCCTTTTACAAACCTTTGAAAATAACCAACAAGTCTAAGGAAACTGCAGTAACTCATCAGGAAACACATCTGAATATTCACAAACAACTAGCACTGGTTCAATCTTCTTTTTAGTCACTTTTGTGTCAAGTACATAAGCTAAATAAGCTTTGCAACCTTTTCTCACATATTTTTGTGCTAACATTATTGAAATTACAGCTGGCAATCCATTCAAAACATCTGATTCAATTCGAATAACCTCATTACTCTGATATCTCAAATCAATCATCTTTCATTTGTAATTTACAACAATATTATGCATCGATAGCCAATCCATACCCAAAATTATGTCAAACTCGTCAAATGGTAACAACATCAAATTGGCTGGAAAGCAATTATCTCGAATCATCAATGGACAATTCTTGCACACTTTATCAACCAATACACACTTGCCTAAGGGGTTCGATATTCTAATTACAAATTTAGTAGACTCTACAGGCAAAGTCTTACTGGATACCAAATTCACACATATATACGAATAAGTAGACTATGGATCTATCAATGCAATAACTTTAGTATCATAGAGAGTAAAAGTACCAGTAATAACATCTGGAGATGACGCTTCTACCAACACTCGCATTTCCTCTGCTTCTCGGTGGTCTACCTCTAGCTACAGTGATCTCGTGAATCACAACTGTAACAAGCTCGGTTATTACTTTTTCCCCAGCAATCTCCAAAATGCCGTCCTCCACATTATTAACACTTAAGCTTAACATCTTTTATGTTACCAACGCTCTATACCGATGTGGCTTAAGCTTTAGGATTAGTGTATTACTACCTGCGATCTCTATTCTAATATCCCGCTAAAGCTGTCGATTGATTAAAGTAATCTCTTGATTTCTTCGATGAGGAATGATAAGATTTATTAATCAATCTCTTCCTCAAATCTCTCGCCTCTGCATCAACTTTTCTCTTTTCTTTGTTGAGGTCCTCGGCTTTACAAGCCCTCTCAACCAGTACTACAAATTCTTTCAGCTCAAGTATCCTGACTAACAGCTTTATATCTTTATTTAACCAATCAACAATTCTTTTACACATGACCTCTTCAGTAGACACATATTCTCGAGCATATTTCCTTAAACGTACAAATTCTCTTTCATATTCAGTAATGGTCATCTAGCCTTGTTTCAATTCCAGAAACTCTTTATTTTTCTGATCGAGGAATCTCTGGCTTATGTACTTTTTCCTAAACTCAGTCTGAAAGAATTCCTAGGTAACTCGTTCCCTAGGAACCACCAATGACAACATTTTCCACCAGTGATATGTATTATCTCTAAGCAAAGATACTACGCATTTACTACATTCGTCTGGAGTACAGGACAACTCATCGAATACTCGGATAGTGTTCTCAAGCCAAAATTCAGCCCTCTTGGCATCATCATCAACCATAACCTAAAACTCTCCAGCCCTGTGTTTACGAATCTTATCAACAAGTAGCTTACTCAGTCAATCGGATCTATTACTGTGGCACATTTGGGAGTTGTTGAGAAACAGGTGGGCGTGGAGATTGTTGAATAGCCAGATTCATTCGTACGACTTTTTTGTGAACCACTCAGTCATCATTTCAAAGAAGGCATGCTTAGCCTCTCCTCCTTGACTACTAGATATTGGCCTAGATTAGATCGGCGCTGCCCCTTGAGTGGGAGCAGGCGTATTGCTCTCAACATCATCAGCTATCGCTCGTTCGGGATCCATTAACTATATGAAAAAAACATTTTAACTGTCAGGAATCATCACACTACTGAAATTCATATATACGGCATGTATAACTAGACTCACATACGCTACGTTAGTCCTAGAATCGACTAAATTGTAGCTCTGATACCAATCAAATGTAACACCCCTAACCCGTATCTATCGCTGGACTAGGGTTAAGAGGCATTACCGGACATCCCTAAACATTTAGCATTCATTTCCCAATCATCATAGGATCATCGTCACACATCATTACAAAGTCCCTTACATAGGTCAACGAGACCTTAAACATGCTTTAAAAAGGGGCCAGGACTAAACTAATCATATAAAAATTTTCTCAGAAACTTAACAAAATTTTCAAAATTTCAAAGGTCACACTCCCGTGTGAACAGCCCGTGTGCCTCACACAGTTTTAAACACATTCGTCTATCTAAACCGTGGCAAAACAGGGCATACATACTGACTTAACCAAATGGCCATAAGACATGCCCGTGTGCCTTGGCCATGGTCGAAACTGACTTGGATCACACGGCCAAGCACACGCCCGTGTATCTAGGCCGTGTACGCTTCGAAATGGCCACACACGCCCATGTGCCAAGGCTGTGTGCCTCTCACAGCCACCAGACACTCCTGTGTGTTTAGGCAGTGCTCAAGACTGACTTGCATAACTAAGTTATAACAGACACACAGTCGAGACACACGCCCGTGTGCTCATCCGTATGGGGCGAAACTAGGTTTGCTTTAAACCACGTTTCCCACCTAACTTAAGCACACCAAAACCACAACATTTTTGCATCATTTGCATACATTTAAAGGCAACCAAAACATGCCAATACAATCACATATCAAACTATATAACCTCAACAAATTCAATATGCCAACATCATCACAATTTACCAAAGTTCAAAATACACAACCTCATTACTTCAATATCCCATAATAAACCATCACATAATCATTATAAACATCACAAATCTTACTTATCAAACACACCATTTAGGCCAACTTAAGAGGCTATACATACTAATATTTACAAGCCACTTCTCATGGCTAAACACAACACAAAACATACCAAAGTGACACTAGCCTATACATGCCATATACAATATATATAACTCTCAAAATGGTGAAAAAATAGATGTCCGACAGTGTGATTGATGTCACTAACGATTCCCAGATTCGAGCTAGCTTTATAACACTGTAAAACAGAGAATATTTCACACAGTAGGCTTTAAAGCTTAGTAAGTTCGTACCAAATATAATCAACAGTTTATATATTACGAAACATCAACTAATAATTACTAAGTAGTTCACAAATCATCCTTAAATTTTATGGCATCACATTTATCAAGTTCATACTCATAGTATTATCTACCACATAGGTTCCATAAATTCCTGAACTTTCCCGAATTTATTCATTTCATTCTCACCTCTCATTCAAATACATTAATTCATTCGGAAGACTTTCAATGCTTTAAGAATTCGCACAATTAGTGCATCAGTAATTTGCCGAAGCCGTAACAATCTCGCACACTTAGAGCAATTTCAATAAACCGAAGCTATCTCAGTATCGCACACTTAGTGCCTCATATAGTCGAAGCTATTCCAACTCGCACAATTAGTGCCATTTGTCGCTGAAGCTATTTCGAAACACACACTTAGTGCTGAACATAGTCGATTATCATCATGATCAAATCGTAATCAAATATTTATACAATTTATGCATTATCAAAGTATTAAAACATAACTATAACATCATTTATCATGTATTAACTTACCTCATACTCAAAATTGGCAATTCGGATTGTTTACTCGATAATCTTCAATTCTCCTCGATCTAAATCTAAATTCCTCTTTTCTTGATCTTAATCAAGCAATCAAAGTGCCGAACCCTAACTTGATTTTGTTTCTTCTTTTCTTTGATATAATCAGCCAAGATGATAAATATAACACTAATTCATGCATTTGTTTTATTAATATTAACATAATAGCCATTTTTTTATTTTACCTTTAATGAGATAACGTTTTCAACATATAATGGATGTCCAACAACATCCCTACCATTCAAAATGGTTTATTTACCATTTAAGGCCATCATATGAAAAATCCAATGTAATTTGACACCTTTTACATATAGAATACAATTTTTACATTTTACGCGATTTAGTCCTTTTCTCAAATTAACCACATAAACAATAAAATTATCACACCAAACTTTCACACATATTTAATCTCATGTCATAAACACACAAAATAATATTAAAATAATTTTCGAACCTCGAATTTGTGGTCCCAAAACTACTGTTCTGACTAGGGTTTAAACTGGGCTATTACAACTCTCCCCTTTAGGGATTTTCGTCCCTGAAAATTTTACCAATGAATAGGTTTAGATATTATTTTCTCATTGCATCCTCAGGTTCCCACGCAGCTTCTTCAATCCTGTGCAGATGCCACAATACTTTCACTAACGTTATTTTCTTATTTCTTAACTCTTTGATCTCACAAGCTAAAATCTGTATCAGTTCTTCATCATAAGTCATATCATGCTGAATTTCAACCTCAGTCAGGGAAATAACATGCGAATGATCTGATCTGTATCTTCTTAACATAGATACTTGAAATACATTGGGAATCGTTTCTAACTCAGGTGGCAACAACAATCTATAAGCAACCGGCCCAATACGCTCAATAATCTCATACGGTCTAATGAATCTCGCACTCAATTTGCCTTTTCTGCCGAATCTGAGTACTTTCTTCCACGGTGACACTTTCAAAAACCCTTTCTCACCAATCTCAATCACAATATCTTTTCATTTCAAATCTACATAAGATTTCTGACAATCTGACGCTGCTTTTAGACTATCACGAATCACTTTCACTTTTTGCCCAGTCTCTTTTATCAAATCAAACCCGTATATATTTTTCTCACTCAGCTCAGTCCAATACAAAGGCGTTCGACATTTACGACCATACAAAGCCTTGTAAGTAGCCATTTTGATACTTGATTGATAGCTATAATTATATGCAAATTCAATCAATGGCAAGTATCGTTCCTACATACCTTCAAACTCAAGAATACAACATCTCAACATATCCTCAAGTATCTGAATAATCCATTCAGATTGACCATCAGTCTGTGGGTGAAAAGCAGTGCTATAGTGTAGTTTCGTACCTAACACATCTTGAAGTTTCTTCCAAAATCGTGATGTGAACCTCGGATCTCTATCCGAAACAATAGATAGTGGCACCCCGTGCAGTTTCAAAATCTGAGAAATGTATAACTCCACAAGCTCATCAAGTGAATAATTTGTACGAACTGGAATGAAATGAGCCAATTTAGTCAATCTATCGACAACAACCCAGGTTGCATATTTCTTACTCGGTGACAGAGGTAATCCTGATACAAAATCCATCGTGATTCTGGCCCATTTCCACTCTAGAATCATAATCGGTTGCAACAAACCAGATGGCACCTGATGTTCAGCTTTAACTTGCTGACAGATTAAATATTTTGAAACAAAATCAAAAATATCTCTTTTCATCCCAGACCACCAATAATGCTGTTTCAAATCGTTATACATTTTTGTACTGCCCGAATGTATAGATAAAAGATTGTTGTGAGCTTCGTTCAAAATCATCTGAGTCAACTCTGAATTTCTCAAAACAAAAATTCGATTTCAAAGTCTCAAGCAATCATCATTATCAACTCAGAATTCTGAATCAGAATTCAAATCACACTAAGCGCATTTTGCTATTATCTCATTATCAACCTTTTGAGCATCAATAATCTATTGTAAAAACAATGGTCTCGCTTTCAATTCTGCTAAAACTGAACCATCATCAGACAAAGCTAAATGAGTATTAATGTCACGTAATACAAACAATGATTTTTGACTTAAAGCATCAGCAAAAACATTTGTTTTTCCCAGATGATAATCGATAACAAGTTTGTAGTCTTTTAGCAGTTCTAGCCATCTTCTCTGTCGTAGATTCAAATCTTTCTAAGTCATCAGATATTTTAAGCTTTTTTGATCGAAATGTACATAACATTTTTCAGCAAACAAATAATGGCACCAAATATTCAAAGCAAACACAATAGCCACCAATTCCAGATAATGTATCAGATAGTTCTTTTCGTGAGGCTTCAACTGTCACGAGGCATATGCTATGACTTTGTCTCCCTACATCAAAACACAACCTAGACCATTCAACGAAGCATCATTGTAGATCACAAATTCTTTACCTGATTCTGGTTGTACTAACACTGGAGCTTTTGCTAATAGGGCTTTCAACTGATCGAAGCTTTTCTGGCACTTTCCAGACCATTCAAACTTTACATCTTTCTAAAGTAGTTTCGTTAACGGATTTTCAATCATAGAAAAGCCTTTTATGAACCTTCGATAATAACTGGCAAGTCCAAGGAAACTGCAGACTTTAGAAACATTTCTCGGAAGCTTCCAATCCAAAATAACTGAAATCTTGCTCGGATCAACTCGGATGCCAGATACTGATACAATATGTCCCAGAAAACCAACTTCGCGTAACTAGAACTCACATTTACTGAACTTTGCAAATAATTGCTTATCACGCAGAGTCTGTAACACTGTTCTCAAATGCTCGGCATGTTTAGTTTCATCACGTGAATAAAAAAATGTCATCAATAAATACGACAACAAATCGATCTAAATATGGTCTGAAAATTATGTTCATCAAATCCATAAAAATAGCAGATGCATTCGTTAATCCAAAAGGCATAACGAGAAACTCATAGTGGTCGTACCTCATTCGGAAAGTAGTTTTCGGAATATCTGAATCTTTTATTCTCAACTAATAGTATCTCGATCTCAGATCTATCATTGAAAATACGGTAGCTCCTTTTAACTGATCAAACAAATCATCAATCCGGGGTAGAGGATATTTATTCTTGATAGTCACTTTATTCAACTGACGATAATCAATACACATTCTAATTGTGTTGTCTTTCTTTTTCATAAATAAAACCAGTGCACCGCAGGGAGAATAACTCAGTCGTGCGATGCCTCTATCTGTCAGGTCTTGCAACTGAGCTTCCAACTCTTTTAATTCAGTCGGTGTCATTCTATATGGAGCTATCGATATTAGAGTAGTTCCCGATATTAATTCGATACCAAACTCAACTTCTCAAATCAGAAGTAAACCCAGTAACTCATCAGGAAACACATCTAAATATTCACAAATAACTGGCACTGGTTCAATCTTCTTTTTAGTCACTTTTGTGTCGAGCACATAAGCTAAATAAGCTTCGTAACCTTTTCTCACATATTTCTGAGCTAACATCATTGAAATCACAGCTGGCAATCAATTCAAAAAAACTGATTCAATTCGAATAACCTCATTACTATGACATCTCAAATCAATCATCTTTTGATTGCAATTTACAGCAGCATCATGCATCGATAGCCAATCCATACCCAAAATTATGTCAATCTCGTCAAAAAGTAACAACATCAAATTGGCCGGAAAGTAATTATCCTAAATCATCAATGGACAATTCTTGCACACTTTATCAACCAATACACACTTGCCTAAGGGTTCGATACTCTAATTACAAGTTCAGTAGACTCTACCGGTAAAGTCTTACTGGATACCAAATTCACACATATATACGAATAAGTAGACCCTAGATCTATCAATGCAATAACTTTAGTATCATAGAGAGTAAAAGTACCGGTAATAACATCTGGAGATGACGCTTCTTCTCGTGCTCGAATGGCATAGGCTCGTGCAGGTGCTCTAGCATCAGATCTTGCTATAGTGTCTCGCGTGACACCTTTACCACCACTCCCATTTCTTGTGTTTCTCGGTGGTTTACCTCTAGCTGTAGTGTTACTCAGCCTCATGTTCTGAGCATTATCTTTTTTAGCTAGGTCTAGGAAATCTTTTATAAAGTGATCTCATGAACCACAACTATAACAAGCTCAGTTGTTACTTTTTCCCCAGTAATCTCTAAAATGTCGTCTTCCACATTGTTGACACTTAGGCTTAATATCTTTTATGTTACCAACACTCGATACCGATGTGGCTTGAGCTTTAGTATTAGTATATTACTTCCTGTGATCTCTATTCTGATATCCCGTTGAAGTTGTTGATCGATTAAAGTAATTTCTTGATTTCTTTGACGAGGATTGATAAGATTTATTCATCCATCTCTTCCTCAAATCTCTCACCTCTACATCAACTTTTCTCTTTTCTTTGGTGAGGTCCTTGGCTTTATTCTTTCAGCTCAAGTATCCCAACTAATAGCTTTATATCTTCATTTAACCCATTAACAAATCTTTTACACATGATCTCTTCAGTAGACACATATTCTCAAGCATATTTCCTTAAACGTACAAATTCTCTTTCATATTCAATAATGGTCATCTGGCCTTGTTTCAATTCCAGAAACTATTTATTTTTCTGATCAAGGAATCTCTGACTTATATACTTTTTCCTAAACTCAATCTAAAAGAATTCCCAGGTAACTCGTTCCCTAGGAACCACCGATGTCAATGTTTTTCACCAGTGATATGCATTATCTCTAAGTAAAGATACTACGCATTTAATACATTCGTCTAGTATACAGGACAACTCATCGAATACTCGAATAGTGTTCTCAAGCCAGAATTCAGCCCTCTCGGCATCATCATCAATCGTAGCCCAAAAAACTTTAGCCACGTGTTTACGTATCTTATCAATAGGTGGCTTACTCAGTCGAATCGGATCTATTACTGGTGGCACAATCGGGACTTGTTGAGAAACAGGTGGGGGTGGAGGTTGTTGAGCAGCTGGATTCATTCGAATGAATTCCATGAACCACTCAGTCATCATTTGGAAGAAGGCTTGCTTAGCCTCTCCTCCCTGACTACTAGATGTCAGCTTAGATTCGGCTGGCGCTGCTCCTTGAGCGGGAGCGGGCTCATTGCTCTCAACATCATCAACTATCACTCGTTCGGGATCCATTAGCTATATGAAAAACACATTTTAACTATTAGGAATCATCACACTATCGCAATTCATATATATGGAATGTATAGCTAGACTCACATACGCTAGTTAGTCCAAAAATCGACTAAACTGTAGCTCTGATACCAATCATATATACCCCTAACTCGTATATATCACTGACTAGGGTTAAGAGGCATTACCGGACATACCTAAACATTTAGCATTCATTTATCAATCATCATAGCATCATCGTCACACATCATTACAAAGTCCCTTACATAGGTCAACGAGACCTTAAACATACTTTACGAAGAGGACAGGACTAAACCGAGCACATACAAATTTTCTTAGAAACTTAACAAAATTTTCAAAATTTCAAAGGTCACACTCCCGTATGAACAGCCCGTGTGCCTCACACAGTTTTAAACACGCTCGTTTGTCTAAACCATGGCAAAATAGGACATACATACTGACTTAACCACATGGCCACAAGACTTGCCAGTGTGCCTTGGTCGTGGTCCAAACTGACTTGGGTCACACGGCCAAGCACACGCCCGTGTGTCTATACCGTGTACGCTTTGAAATGGCCACACACGCCCATGTGCCAAGGCTGTGTGCCTCACATGGCCATCAGACATGCTCGTGTGTTTAGGCCGGGCTCAAGACTGACTTGCATAACTAAGTTATAATAGACACACGCCTGTGTGCTCATCTGTGTGGGGCGAAATTAGGCTTGGTTTAAACCACGTTTCGTAAGACTCAAGAGATATCACACTATCACGAGTAGTAATATGGCATGTATAGTTAGACATACATATGCTAGGTTAGTCCGATATTCGACTAAACCATAGCTCTGATACCACTAAATGTAACACCCCTAACTCGAATCTGACACCGGGACAGGGTCCGAGGCATTACCAGACTTAAACACAAGCAAACATTCAAAAGCAAGACATGAATTTCCACTCAAATTTAAAACTTTTTGAAAACATTCATGCCGTCCCTTAGACGAGCCTACGAGGCTCAAAACATGCATTAGAGGCGGTTTGGGACTAAACCAAAAACTTTAGAAAACTTTCCAGCACTTATAAAATTTTTCATCAAAACAGGGGTCACACGCCCGTGTGGGCAGGCCGTGTGGTCACACACGCCCGTGTCCCTAACCTGTGTAGCTCTCTATTTATGACATCATCAACAAATTGAAGTCACACGGCCAAGTCACATGCCCGTGTGCTTAGGCCATGTCTTTCACACAACTGAGACACACACCCGTGTCTTTGCCTGTGTGCTCGATACTAAGCATTTTGTTTTGCAAAATTTAAGGTGCGGGGGACACACGGACGGATCACACGCCCATGGGGCGAACCGTGTGTCACACACGGCCTAGACACACGCCCATATGTCTACCTGTGTGGACAAAAACAAGACTATTTACTAAGCCATTTGCCACCCTTTTTCATACATGCACTCATATCAACTGAAAAGGCACAAAACATATCATACTTAGGCAACCAAACACTCACAACTAAGACAATAATATGCCATTCTCATGCCATCATTTATCATACCTAAAAGATCATACTTAGCCCATTAAAACTTATTAACATCACATTCACAAGAGGGCATTAACACATGAATAAACTTGTAATCAACATAAGCCATCATTCGTGGCTATGTACAATTTGAACAATAATCCATTATAAGCCAACACATTTGGCCACATTAATAATAACACATATAACCAAAAAAACCAAGTCTCTACACATGCCATAGACTCAAACTACTTGAATTCATCAATACCGGTAGTGATAGCTTGATAGTGTGATAGGACCACTGACGATCTCCAACCCGGGCTAGCTAAATAATCCTATAAGACATGGGAAATGAAGGGGGGTAAGCTATATAATATAGCTTAGTAAGTTAGCATGCAAATAATAAGCAACCTCAACCATACAATTAACATAATGTAAATTCATACAAGTGTCGTTTAATTCTCATAGTATAACTTACTCATTCATATCTTACCCAGTGTTTATCATATCTCAACAATACAAATAAAAAGTATTATAGTTTACCATAATCTCATGGTTATAATTCTTATTCAATCACAACGTTTGCTTTATCAACTTATAAGCATAATTTAACATTTCTTGCCATTAGCCCAACAATCATATCTTTTCGTTATAACATATTACAACAATTAACAAATCATTTCAAACCTCATAGCAAACATGCACATGAATCTCGTGTACTCACATTTCCAAGCATGTATCTTAATATCTTTCATCTTTCTCATATCTGATAAATCACCACTTAAGTGAATAAGACGTGCTATATCACACTCATTTTGGCCCGAAAGCAAATCACATAATCATCAATCAACTTTACCATGTATTTCATATATCACAAGTATAGAACAACAATCACAAGGTCATCACAAAGTCATCCCCATAGTAAACATAAACTCATAATATCATGAAATCATTTATTATAAACTTACGTACATACCTGTACCCTTTCAACATAATCTCATATCCATCTTTGTCTTTGACATAATCATTGAATTTCCCATTGAACCACTTGGAATACTAATGGATACTTGGGAACTCTCATGCACATAGTAAGATGCC
Organism: Gossypium hirsutum; assembly: GCF_007990345.1. Taxonomy (NCBI): domain Eukaryota; kingdom Viridiplantae; phylum Streptophyta; class Magnoliopsida; order Malvales; family Malvaceae; genus Gossypium; species Gossypium hirsutum. The sequence goes on along the minus strand of NC_053424.1, from coordinate 82,544,628 downwards.
AATGCCATATCCTAGATATGGTCTTACATGGGGTCACAGATCGAAGCCGATAGCCCAGCTATGGTCTTACACGATGTCTCATGTCAATACCAATGCCATATCCCATATACGATCTTACATGGGATCAAATATCGATTCCAATTCCATGTCCCAGACATGGTCTTACATGGGTCATATATCTATGCCAATGCCATGTCCCAAGCATGTTCTTACATGGGATCACATATTGATGCCAATGCCATGTCCTAGACATGGTCTTACATGGGATCACAAATAACCCTAATGTCATGACATTTATATCCTAACTATTCCTAAGGTTTAACTGGGGTTTTGAGATATCAAACTTCGTTGAATCGTCATCGAGTCATCATTAATTAAATCCAAAAATATAATTACACAATTAATGCAATATTAAGGCATTAAAAACATAATAATGTAATGTTTCATTACTTACACAGGAACTTACCTCCATACAAAATATGGACAACTAATTCGATTTGTTCCAAAATCTTACTCTTTCCCCAGTCTAGGTCCGGACTCCGTTTTTCTTGATCTATAATAGCAAATTTAGCTCATTTAATCATTAAGCTACTCAATATAGTCCAAAATCTCATTTTGGAAAAATTTACATTTTTCCCCTAAACTTTATCATATTTACACTTTTGCCCCTAGACTCGTAAAATGATTTTCATTAATTTCTTTAACATACAAGCCTAGCCGAATCATTTTCATAACTATAGCAGCCCACAATTTCCATTAAAACACACTTTTACTGCATATTTTATAACTTTTACAAATTAGTCCTTGTAAGCATTTTTACTGAAAATCACTTAGCAAAACTTGTTTCTCCAACCATAAACATGCATAATCTACCATTAAATATCAAAATGCACAAATTTATAACATGGTTCAAACCCTAGACCTTCATCATAACTCAAATAAATGGTAGAAATAGATAGATCACGTTATGAGGATTTCAAAAACATGAATATCATTAAAAACGGGGCAAGAATGGACTTGCTATGGAGCTTGGAAAGCTTGAACGAAACCCTAGCCATGGTGGTCTTCAAAATCTCGGCCAAGGGGTTGAAGATGAGCAAAATTTGGCTTTTATTTTGTTAATTTAATTATTTAATTACTAAATGACCAAAATGCCCCTAACTTTAAAATATTCTATTTCACCTATTTCATGTCTATTTTTGTCCAATAAATTTACCAATGATCTAATTACCATTTAAGAACCTCCAATTTAAAATTTCATAGCAATTTGGCACCACTAGCTTCTAGAACTCAAGTTTTGCACTTTTTATAATTTAGTTCTTTTGACTAAATTGAGTGCCCAAACGTCAAAATTTTTTAACGAAATTTTCACAAAACAATTCCATAAAATTGTAGACCATAAAAATATAATAAAAATGAATTTTACTATGTCAAATTTGTGGTCCCAAAACCACTGTTCCGACTAAACCCAAAATTGGGCTGTTACACTATTATCAGACAATCATTATTGGTATCCATGGCTTGCAAAGTATACAGAGATTTCCTACTCAGAATGTCTGTAACCACATTCTTTCTTTCCAAGTGATATACAATTGTCAGATCATAATCTTTCAACAATTCAAGTCATATACGATATCTCAAAGTCAAATCTTTTTGCAACATCATATACTTCAACTTTTTATAATCGGTGAATATATGACATTTTTCACCAAACAAGTAATGTTATTAGATTGCAACACAAAAGCAATAACTGTCAATTCTAGATCATGTATCAGGTAATTCTTTCCTTGTGGTTTTTAACTGTCTAAAAGTACATGCTATTACTTTGCCTTACTACATCAAAACACAATCTAATCTTGTTCAATAGTGTAGTACTGTAACAGCCTAATTTCGGTGAAATTGGGACAACGGTCTCGGGACCACAAATCTGAGCTGAAAAATAAAATTTATTTTTATTTTATTATATGGTCTGTATTATGATAGGCATGTCATGTAAAAATTTTGATAAGAAAATATTATTGATTAAGTGTTTAATTATGGGAAGGACCAAATCGCATAAAATGCAAAAGTTGGATTCTAGTAGCTAGAAGATTAGCTATGGAATTCAAAACCTAAGGTCCTTATATGGTAATTAGACCATTAATAAAAAAGTATGTAGATATTTTGGTGACTCATCCATGTAAATCTAGAAAAAAAGCAAGGACTAAATTGGAAAGTCAAAATATTTAATTAATTAAAAGATGATGAAAAAAGAAATATCATTTTATTTTATCATCTTCTTTCCAAAAAATACTTGGAAACCCTATGAGAGAGAAGAAACTTTCATGGCCAAATTGGGTAAGTTTCCTTGGCCCGTTTTTAGTAATTTTGATATTTTTGAAACTGGAATAGTCTAATCTATCTATTTGGGGGATTAATTTAAAAAGTTATCATGGTATGAAATTTGGGTCATGGATGAATATGCTGAAATTTAGAAATTTAAGGTAGAAAATGAAAGGTTGTTAATAGATAAACTTTTACAAAGTGATTTTTGATGAAAACAGGATTTACGGACTAAAATGAAAAGTTGTGAAATTTGATGAAAAATTCTGAATTTTGATTAATACATGTGCTGTAAAATTTGAAGTAGGATTCTGGTTAGGTTTGGAATAGGGAGTAAATTGCACAAGTTTCATTTTCCGAGCCTAAGGACGAAATTGGAATTTATGGAAAAGTTAGGGGCAAAATGGTAATTTTGCCTAGGTTGTAAATTGAGTCCAAATGAGTATAAAATATGATAAATTGATGTTAAATTTACTCGTATAGATCCGAATAGACCAAATTCGGAGCTAGAACGAGGAGAGGAGGAAACTGTCATATTAATATATTTATGTACACGAACATTTGTCGAGGTAAGTTTGTGTAACTAAATTGTATATGCTTTTATGCTTGAATTTAATGTTGTGTTTGTGAATTGTATAAATACCATAAATATGTGATATGATCACATACTCGTTATCTCCCAATAAATAAAAGTGCCCGATCAATAATAATTCCCGATAAATGGTAAATGATAAAAATGTTATTTATATGCTTGAAATGAATGTGGAATGTGTCTATTTGAATTATATGTATGATTTAGATGTATGAAATAATCATATGCTTGTTAATGCTTGAAAAATGTTAAATCCTGTATGAATAAAGGAAGAATCGATGGATAAATGTAATTTCCCAAAATGAATGAGGTCCTGCATTTGTTGCTGACGAGATTTAGCTCGGACGAGTAATCCTATTAACCTCATTATAGAAAGGATTTAGCCCGGATGGGTAATCCTGATATAAGTCCTCTCGAGCATATGTTACGTATTGGATTTAGCCCGGACGGGTAATCCAGATCAAGCTCTTTAGAGCATACAAAAAGGATTTAGCCTGGACTGGTAATCCTATTGTTTATATATATATGGCTCGAGAGTGTACTCTCTAAAATAGTACCCTATGGGTACCATTGAATATGAATTAATGGATCCTGATTTGTACACCACGAGTGTACCACCTATGTATTCAAATATTTCAGATAAATTCAATGGGTAAAGGTTCTAGACATGAGAAGATATGAATAAGAAATGAGTTATTACACATATCGGCTTGAAAAACATGAAAATGGCGATACGTGATAATTAATATATAGAAATATTAAATGATGATATTGTATATGGAATTTATTTGACGAGTATGTACATCCTTGATTATAGACCTGTACACCTAGAGTGTACTAATCGTGACCTTGATATTCTGAGTAATATGAGTAAAGTTCTGACATGAAATAATCTGAATGAACTATTATGAAATTTTACTTGTAATATAAAGAGATGATTTATACATGTTAAATGACTACATGTTGTGAAAAGTATATCTGCATGGAATATATGACTAACAAGGGCAATGAGGTTATGTGTAGGGCTTGAGGTCAAAGATTGAATATGTCTTACATTGTTACCTTAAAATAGAATGAATGGAAAGTAAAGTACCATGTTATACGAACTTACTAAGCATTTTATGCTTACTTAGTTTTATTTCCCTATATTATAGTGAATCAGAAGCTCGTTGGATTGGAAGCTTGGCGGAGATCACTCACACTATTCATCGACCCATGTTGGTACAATATGGTAAATCAATTATGCTTGTAATGCTATGTATAGGTTATATTGGTCATATTGGCATGTAAATGTAAATGATGCTTGTAATGTAACACCTCTAACCCGTAACCGTCACCGAAATAGGTTAAGAGGCATTATTGGACTTGTAACTCAATTTAGAACAATTATTTATCCAAAAAATCATAATTCAGTCTATATCATTCATTCACATTCAACATGTACTTAAATCAAGCATACAAAGATTAAAACATACATTTAGGACTAAATCGTAACATATTAAAAATTTCAAAAACTTAGAAAATTTTCAGCTTTTCAAATGTCATGCGCCTATGTGAACAGGCCGTGTATCTCACACGGCTAGTAGACACACCCGTGTCTTAAATCATGTGAAAACAGGGCATACATAATGACTTGCACCACACGGTCGAGGACACGCCCGTGTGCTAGGCCGTGGGAAAATTAGGAAGGTTACTGACTTGGGTCACACGGCCGGCCACACGCCCATGTATCACACACTACCAGTAGCCACGCCCATGTGTCTAGGCCGAGTTAAACCTGTAGGGTATACTAACTTTATTTCAAAAGGGTACCCTAGGGAACACACGGCCATGCAGCACAATCGTGTGTCATACACGGCTGAGACACATGCCCGTGTCCCTGCCCATATGGACAAAAATAGGCTATTTGCAAAGCCATTTTGCCACCCTAAAACACAAACATTTACAAGCATAATTAACCACATTTATGCAACTCAATTGACAATCAAAATAACCATTTCAATACACATTATAAGCATACCAAAACTTAACATTTACATTTCCAATACCTATTTATCTACATGCATAAACCATTAGTCTAACACCAATATAACAATACTTCACTAGCATAATTCCATTCCATTTTACCTTGCAAAAATACACCATAATTGAACACTTCAATTCAACCAAAACACAACATCAAAAGAAGCATCACATGGCTTAACTTATACACAAAAATATGCCAAAATTATAATATCAAGAAACATAACTAATGTAACATCCCGAAATAGGGCCTAAATGGAACAGTGGTTGCGAAACCACAAATCTGAGCTATAAAAATTTATTTTATTATCATTTTAAGGTCTATGGCATATTACATGATTGTGTGAAAATTTCGTTTAGAAATGTTATCGATAGAGGGTCCAATTTGATATTTAGGACTATATTGCAAAAGTTGTAAAATGTGTGTTCTAGTTCACAAAGGTATTAAGTACTTGTGATAATGGTTTCTTAAAGTGGAGGTCCTTGGATAGTAATTAGACCATTATACAAAAATACCTAAAGGAAAATAAAACACCATAGTTTTTAATTAAGGGCATTTTGGTCATTTAATTCTTAAAATGAATTAAAAACAAAATTAAAAGCCAATTTTTGTCTATCTTCTTCATTAGGCCGAAATTTCAAGGTTTCTCCATAGCTAGGGTTTTTTCCAAGCTTCCAAGCCCCATAGTAAGTGATTCCAAGCCCCGTTTTTAACATTTTTTACGTTTTTGGAGTCCCAGTAACTTGATTAAGCTTATTCTAGCAATAATTCAACTTAGGATTCATATTTAGAAAAATACCCATAGGTGAAATTTGTGTATTTTGGTCTTTTATGATAGAATATAGGTTTTAAATTATGTTAGACAACTTGTGCTACTAGGTTTTAAGTGAAAACGAGTAAAAGGGCTTAATCGGTAAAAATACCTAATAGTCATAAGTACATGTTAGAGTGTGAATTTTATGTTTCCATAGAAGGGAAAAATGATCAGCATGTCATAAAACATAAGAAAATAGGATGAGGTTTAATTTACGAGCCTTGGAGAAAAAGTGCAAATATGTGAAAGTCAGGGGCAAAATGGTAATTTTGCCAAAGTTCGTATTAGGGGCTGTTTTGATGAATGTATGTATTAAATAAAATTAATTTGGCATTATAGATCAAGAGAAACGAGATTCAAGTCGCGATCGAGGGAAAAACAAAGTTTACGAGGAATAGGCTCGATTGCTAATATTTTGTATCGAGGTAAGTTCATGTGTAAATAAGGTAACATAATTTTTATTTTAAGTCATTTAATGTTATTTATATGATATGATACTTATTATCATGAAATATTATGTTTTGTGAATTATTATTTGGTAATATACAAATTATGTGAACAACTTGATAAGTGTGAGATGCTAGCAAGTATCGGTTTCTATATTTTGAAGAAGATGATAAAAATGTGTAATTGAGAAGAATCATTTTTGAACCTTGGGAATAGATTAGGGTACAAGTAACATGTCACTAGGATGGTTGAGTTCCGAACTCGTTGAGTTGACTCCGAGTTCACTTATGGACGTGAACGCCCGAGCTCGTTGAGTTGAGTCCGAGTTCATTTATGGGCGGTTTACATGGTACCTTGGCTACATAGATTCAAAAGCTATTGAGCTTGTTCAGTTATGAGTATAGCACTTACGTGCACACTATCCGCGTATCTGAAATTATATTCCTACGTGTTCAACGGGAGAATCCTAAGAGAATATTGAGGATGCTTAAAACGAAAGTGATTCGATGATGAATGTGTTGAAGAAGTGAAAATGGACAGGTATGAGTTTAATTCTTGGTTGAGAACTTGGTGAGACAAAATTGTGGTAAGATAGTAAGTATTTTTATGTTATGAGTGTTTTAATGATGTTTATGTTGGATTGCATAATCATGTTACTTATTATTTACATGTGAACTTACTAAGCATTTATGCTTACTCCCTCCTTTTCCTTCATTGTAGTTTTGACAAGCCTGCTTGAGTATCGGGATAGGTCGAAGGCTCGTTCACACTATCCGAAGACCAAAATTGGTAAAATGGCTTGCATATTTTGAGTGTGGCATGTATAGCAATATACTCACTTTGTATAAATGATCATATGATATGATTATGGTTTGGTAAGAAAAGGGTTTTGTAAATGATTAGCTATTGGAATGGCTAATTAAGTTTATATATGATAACATGTATGCTTTATGTCTTAACTAAACCATGAAAATCCTTGGAATGGTAAAATTGGCCATAAAATAGAGTCATACAACAGCAGTGATGTGAATTTGAAAAATCACTAAAAATAGTATAAATGGAATTAAATGATGAATAAGTTATGAAATTGAATCTTGATGAGTCTATTTTCATATAGATGGAACAAAACAGGTAAATGAGTTATATTTTATGAGATATTTAAGTTTTGGTGGAACAGGGTCATAGTGGTCTCTGAATCCCCTATTCTAAATTTAAAAATTCACCAAAAATTGTAAAAAAATAATTAGAAGTTTTAATTTATATGTACAGGTTCCTTATTGAGTCTAGTTTTATGAGAAACAAACAGCGTAATATTAAAACTCTTTACAGAAGGATATCTGATTCGTAATACACAGGGGTCAGAGTAGTCGAACCCTGAAGTAGGGGAGAATTTAACTAATAAACTGTACCAATTGGCCTGACAAAAAATTCTAGAAAATAGTTAGTAGATAGATATATGAATCTAGTTTCAGGAAAATTTTACAGAATTGGATTTTGAGTTTCGTAACTCGAGATATGAATTTTTAAGCGACTGTAACGCAGTTAGCCAGCTTGTCTAGAAGTTATAAAATAAATTGTTTGAGTTGTTTAATTAATGAATTAAGTCCGTTAACACCTCGTGCTCAACTCTGGCGACGGTCTTGGGTTCGGGGCGTTAAATTTGGTGGTATCAGAGTAGGTTTAGTTTGTTCTCGGGCTAACGTGTTGTATGTAAGGGTTTTGCTATACATGCCATGCTATATATATTGTGATAGTGTGATGACTTCTGACCTTTTAAATTATTTTTTTATAGTAAATGGATCCCGATCCAGCTGCGGCTGATGATGTAGAGAGTAATGCATCAGCTCCAGCTAAAGGGGCGGTGCCAACTGAAAATCCACCTCCTACTGTTGGTCAAGAAGGAGGAGAAGGGGCTCGGGAAGCCTTTCTCCAGATGATGAATGCCTGGTACACTGAGTTCGTTCGTATGAACCCGAATGCACAACCTCCCCCACCTCCCCCGATTCCTCAACCTATACCCCCAATGCCTCAAGGTGTAGATCTGATGAAATTTCACAGAACTCTAGTTGACAGAATCTGTAAGCAAGGGGCCGAAGAATTCAGGGCAAATGTTGATGATGATGCCGAGAAAGCAAAGTTTTGGCTTGAGAATTCTATTCGGGTATTTGATGAATTGTCTTGTACACCTGAGGAATGATTGAAATGTGCTATATCATTGTTGAGGGATTTAACCTATCATTGGTGGAAGACGTTGATTTCCGTAGTACAGAAAGAGAAAGTAACTTGGGAGTTCTTTCAAGAAGAATTTTGGAAGAAATTATAGGAAGGTTTGGGCACAAAGTTGAGTTTTAGTACAGCTTTCCATCCTCAAACCGACGGTCTTCAGGTACTTGAAGATATGCTTAGATGCTGTGTACTGGAATTTCAAGGCAGTTGGGAAAAATATTTACCATTAGTAGAGTTTGCCTACAATAATAGTTATCAGTCGAGTTTGAAGATGGCACCTTATGAAGCTTTGTATGGACGTAAATGTCACACACCATTGTATTGGACAGAGCTTAAGGAAAATTAGATTTACGGGGTTGATCTAGTTAAGGAAACAGAAGAGAAAGTAAAAGTCATAAGAGATTGCTTGAAAGCAACTTTAGACAGACAAAAGTCGTATGCAGATTTGAAGAGAAAAGAGATTGAGTATCAAGTTGGTGACAAAGTTTGAAAGTATCTCCGTGAAAGAAAGTTCTCAGATTTGGCAAGAAAGGCAAACTAAGTCCACGTTTTATTGGACCGTTTGAAGTGATTGAGAGAGTCGGACCATTAGCATATCGGTTAGCTTTGCCGATTGAGTTAGAGAAGATTCATAATGTATTTCATGTGTCTATGCTACGTCGTTATCATTCAGATCCGTCACATGTGATTTCTCAGACAGAGGTTGAGATTCAGCCAGACATGACTTACGGTGAAGAACCGGTAAAGATTCTAGCTCGAGAGGTAAAGCAATTAAGGAACAAAAGTATTGCACTTGTGAAAGTACTATGGAATAGACATGGGGTTGATGAGGCTACATGGGAGCCCGAAGAGGCTATGAGAAAATAGTACCCAAATCTCTTCATAGGTAAGATTTTCGGGGACGAAAATCCCTAAAGGGGGGAGAAATGTAACATCTCGAAATAGGGCCTAAACGGAATAGTGGTTGTGAAACCACAAATCTGAGGTAGAAAAATTTATTTTATTATCATTTTAAGGTCTATGGCATGATTGCATGATTGTGTGAAAATTTCGTTTAGAAATTTTATCGATAGAGGGTCCAATTTGATATTTAGGACTATATTGCAAAAGTTGTAAAATGTGTGTTCTAGTTCACAAAGGTATTAAGTACTTGTGAGTAATGGGTTTTTAAAGTGGAGGTCCTTGGATAGTAATTAGACCATTATACAAAAATACCTAAAGGAAAATAAAACACCATAGTTTTTAATTAAGGGCATTTTGGTCATTTAGTAATTAAAATGAATTAAAAACAAAATTAAAAGCCAATTTTTGTCCATCTTCTTCATTAGGCCGAAATTTCAAGGTTTCTCCATAGCTAGGGTTTTTTCCAAGCTTCCAAGCTCCATAGTAAGTCCCGTTTTTAATGTTCTTTACGTTTTTGGAGTCCCGGTAACTTGATTAAGCTTATTCTAGCAATAATTCAACTTAAGATTCATATTTGGAAAAATACCCATAGGTGAAATTTGTGTATTTTGGTCTTTTATGATAGAATATGAGGTTTTAAATTATGTTAGACAACTTGTGCTACTAGGTTTTAAGTGAAAACGAGTAAAAGGGCTTAATCGATAGAAATACCTAATTGTCATAAGTACATGTTAGAGAGTGAATTTGATGTTGCCATAGAAGGGAAAAATGATCAGCATGTCATAAAACATAAGAAAATAGGATGAGGTTTAATTTACGAGCCTTGGAGAAAAAGTGCAAATATGTGAAAGTTTAGGGGCAAAACAGTAATTTTGCCAAAGTTCGTATTAGGGGTTGTTTTGATGAATGTATGTATTAAATAAAATTAATTTGGCATTATAGATCAAGAGAAACGAGATTCAAGTCGCAATCGAGGGAAAAACAAAGTTTACGAGGAATAGGCTCGATTGCTAATATTTTGTATCGAGGTAAGTTCATGTGTAAATAAGGTAACATAGTTTTATTTTAAGTGATTAATGTTATTTATATGATATGATACTTATTATCATGAAATATTATGTTTTGTGAATTATTATTTGGTAATATACAAATTATGTGAACAACTTGATAAGTATGAGATGCTAGCAAGTATCAGTTTCTATATTTTGAAGAAGATGATAAAAATGTGTAATTGAGAAGAATCCCGTTTGAACCTTGGGAATAGATTAGGGTACAAGTAACATGTCACTAGGATGGTTGAGTTCCGAACTCGTTGAGTTGAGTCCGAGTTCGTGAGATGTAACTAGGCATCCGAGCTCGTTGAGTTGAGTCCAAGTTCACTTATGGATAGGAATGCCCGAGCTCGTTGAGTTGAGTCCGAGTTCATTTATGGGCGGGTTACATGGTAGCTTGGCTACATAGATTCAAAAGCTATTGAGCTTGTTCAGTTATGAGTATAGCACTTATGTGCACACTATCCGCGTATCCGAAATTATATTCCTACATGTTCAACGGGAGAATCCTAAGAGAATATTGAGGATGCTTAAAATGAAATTGATTCGATGATGAATTTGTTGAAGAAGTGAAAATGGACAGGTATGAGTTTAATTCTTGGTTGAGAACTTGGTGAGACAAAATTGTGGTAAGATAGTAAGTATTTTTATGTTATGAGTGTTTTAATGATGTTTATGTTGGATTGCATAATCATGTTACTTATTATTTACATGTGAACTTACTAAGCATTTATGCTTACTCCTTCCTTTTTCTTCATTGTAGTTTTGACAAGCCGACTTGAGTATCGAGATAGGTCGAAGGCTCGTTCACACTATCCGAAGACCTAAATTGGTAAAATGGCTTGTATAATTTGAGTGTGGCATGTATAGCAATATACTCACTTTGTATAAATGATCATATGATATGGCTATGGTTTGGTAAGAAAAAGGTTTGTAAATGATTAGCTATTGGAATGGCTAATTAAGTTTATATATGATAACATGTATGCTTTATGTCTTAACTAAACCATGAAAATCCTTGGAATGGTAAAATTGGCCATAAAACAGAGTCATACAGCAGCAGTGATGTGAATTTGAAAAATCACTAAAAATAGTAGAAATGGAATTAAATAATGAATAAGTTATGAAATTAAAGCTTGATGAGTCTATTTTCATATAGATGGAACAAAATAGGTAAATGAGTTATATTTTATGAGATATTTAAGTTTTGGTGGAACAAGGTCATAGTGGTCTCTGAATCCCCTGTTCTAAATTTAAAAATTCACCAAAAATTGTAAAAAAATAATTATAAGTTTTACTTTATATGTACAGATTCCTTATTGAGTCTAGTTTTATGAAAAACAAATATAATAATCATTAAAACTCTGTACAGAGAGATATCTGATGCGTAATACACAGGGGTTAGAGTAGTCGAACTCTGAAACAGGGGAGACTTTAACTAATAAACTGTACTAATTGGCCTGACCAAAAATTCTAGAAAACAATTAGTAGATAGATATATAAATCTAGTTTCAGGAAAAATTTACAGAATTGGATTTTGAGTTTCGTAACTCGAGATATGAATTTTTAAGAGACTGTGACGCAGTTAGCCAGCTTGTCTGGAAGTTCTAAAATAAATTGTTTGAGCTGTTTAATCAATGAATTAAGTCCGTTAACACCTCGTGCTCCACTCTAGCGACGGTCTCGGGTTCGGGGTGTTACAACTAACATATTTCAAACTAGCCTATACATTCCATATTTACATATATCCAGAAGTTCAAAAGTACCAATCAAAATTTGGATAGTGTGATGTGCAAGTCCGACTTGTCCGAAACGAGCAAGCCAACGAATCTCTATAAAACATAGAAAAAGAAATAGAGTAAGCTTTAAAGCTTAGTAAGCCCGTATAATTTAGAATTAAACTTACCATTTATACATAATCAAAGCAATACAAATATGCAACCAATTCAATTAACCAATACCTAATCATAAGTATTCATCCATTGTTAGTAATTGTAAACATACATGAAATCATCCATTAATACAATGTTTATCATCATTCCAAATTCATATATCATGCATCACATTAATAACCTTTCTAAACAGTAACTCTTCTGTATAACATTATTTAGGCCCGTTGAACCTATTAGAACTTCAAAGGATAGTCGAGTGAACAATGTCAGTAATCTATCAATTCATCATCATACATACTCTTTCGAGTAATGATCAGTAAGCTCCTCCTGAGTTGATAAACAATAAGCTTTATTGAGCTAAAACAGTAAGCTCTTTTTCAAGCTGAACAGTAAGCTCATACGAGCTGAAACAGTAAGCTCCAATGAGCTAAAAATAGTAAGCTCTTTCGAGCTGATATATCGGTAAGCGCATGCGAGTTGTGGTGAGTCCGCAACAAATGCAGAAGCTCGACCAAAATGGTAATCTCAGTATCATGTCACTCGTATCCAATGAATTCATACGGTTCAAACAAGGCTCGGTAACATATACATTATACCAATAAAGCATTCATACCTCAAGTATTTCAATTATACATATTCACGTCAATCATTACAAGTATAAAAAAGTTTGATTCTAATTATACGAACTTACCTCGTATTTCTCGTATAACTGTCGTCTACTCTTCTACCTTTCATTTCCCCAATCTAATTTCCGTAATTGTTTATCTTGATCTATATATTATCCAATTTAATATTTTCAATAACCATTTAATACAATTCACATATATTTGGCAAAGTACACATTTTCCCCTATACTATTGACTACTTTACAATTTAGTCCTTTTTACACAAAATAGCAAATTGATGCAATTTACCCTTAACCCATGTATAGCCGAATTTCACATAACCTCATAGCATCCCATAATTAAGCATTTAAACGAAAAAATTTCTTTACGAAACTTTCACATAATTAATCTATCATGCTGTAAACCTTATTAAATAATAAAATAAATATTTTGACTTCAGATTTGTGGTCCCAAAACCACGGTTCTGATTTGACCTAAAAACGAGCTGTTACAACTCTCCCCCTATAGGGATTTTCGTCCCCGAAAATCTTACTGGTAAACAGGTTAGGGTATTGTTTTCGCATCGCTTCCTTAGGTTCCCACGTAGCTTCCTCTACCCCGTTTTATGCCAAAGAACCTTTACAAGAGCTATACGTTTATTTCTCAAATTTTTGATTTCTCAAGCAAGAATTCTGATCAGTTCTTCGTTATACGATAAATCAGACTCTATCTCTACTTCAACGGGAGAAATCACATGTGACAGATCCGATCTATATCGACGTAGCATCAAAACATGAAAAACTTCATGTATCTTTTCAAGCTCTGACGGTAACAATATTCGATATGCTATAGGCCCTATTCTTTTAATAATCTCATATGGCCCGATGAATTGCGAACTTAATTTTCCTTTAAGGCTGAAAAGGAAAATTTTCTTCCGTGGTGACACTTTCAAAAATACTCGATCTCTAACCTGAAATTCTATTTCTTTACGTTTCAAATCCGCGTATGATTTCTATCTATCCGAAGCTGCTTTTAAACTATCGTGAATCACTTTTTTCTTTAGTTTCTCTGATCAATTCAACCTCGTGAATCTTTTTCTCACTCAATTCAGTCCAGTATAGAGGAGTTCGACATTTACGACCATACAAAGCCTCGTACGGTGCCATCTTTATACTCATTTGGAAATTGTTGTTGTACACAAATTAAATCAACGGTAAATATTTTTCCCAACTGCCCTCAAACTCTATAATACAACATCTCAACATGTCTTCGAGAACCTGAATAACTCTCTCAGTCTGACCGTCAGTCTGAGGATGAAAGCAGTACTGAAATTCAACTTTGTTCCCAGAGCCTCTTGCAATTTCTTCTAGAATCGCGATGTAAATCTCGAATCTTTATCAGAAATAATGGATATTAGCACACCGTGTAATCGAACAATCTCAGAAATGTACAATTCTACTAGTCTATCAAGTGGGTAATCTGTATGTACCGGTATGAAATGAGTAGACTTTCTTAGTCGATCAACGACAACCCAGATAGCGTCTTTCTTTTTCGGAGTTAAGGGTAGTCCCGACACGAAATCCATTGTGACTCAATCCCATTTCAATTCAAGAATCAATACAGGCTATAATAAACCCGATGGCACTTGATGTTCAGTTTTGACTTGCTGACATATCAACATTTTGATACAAACTCTGATATATCCCGTTTCAAACCCGACCACCAGTACAACTGATGCAGATCATTATACATCTTATTACTACTTGAATGAACAAAAAAACGATTACTGTGTGCTTCATGCAGCATTTTTTGAATAAGATCTGTATTTTTCAGTACCCAAATTCTATTTCGGAACATTAAATAGTTATTAGTTCCAATAAGAAATTCTGAATCAGAATTAGACTCACATTGAATTCGTTTAACTTGCTTCACAATCATCTTTTTGAGCTTCAAAGATTTGTTGAAGAAATACCGGTTTAGCTCTTAATTCAGCTAAAATAGACCCATTATCACATATCATCAACTGTATATTCATCGCCCATAATGCAAACAAAGATTTTTGGCTCAGGGCGTCTGCAACAACATTAGCTTTTCCCGGGGATAATCAATCACAAAGTCATAATCTTTCAATAACTCAAGCCATCTTCGTTGTAGAAAATTCTAATCTCTCTGTGTCATCAGATATTTCAAGCTCTTGTGATCCGAATATGTAACACCCCATACCCGTAAGCCACGCGGGGCGGAGTACGAGGCTTTACCTTTACTTGATCTCATGCATACAAACAATCTCAAGTCATCAAGACTCAGTACAAATTAAACTTTTTCAATTTTTACTTTAAACTTCTTATTATGGGCCTACGAGCCTCAAATCGATCGTTGAAAACCATTCGGGACTATACCGGTCCTTAAACCAACTATGAAAATTTTGTCCTTAAAACAGGGCACACGCCCGTGTGGAAGGGCAACACACCCATGTGACCAACTTGACATGGTCGTGTTGATAGCCCGTGTAGTTTACACGGCCTAAGCACCCTGGGACACGCCCGTGTCCCACACCTATGTAGAATTAATGCCTAATTCACACCTACAGGGATTTTCACACAGCCAGACACACGTCCGTGTCATTGGCCCTTGTCCCTCACACCGCCACGACACGCCTATGTCCTAGCCCGTGTGTAAAAACCTAGGTATTCTGTTTCTAACATCATCATACTCATAATGTCACACGGTCAAGGCACACGCCCATGTGCTGGGTCGTGTCCTCTACACGGCTGAGACACACGGTCGTGTCTCTGCCCTTGTGTTTATTACCATGCATACTGACTTCAAATTTTTACGTGCAGGGGACACACGGCCGTACTACACGCCCATGGGGCAGACCGTGTGTCACACACGGCCTAGACACACGTCCGTGTGCCTACCCGTATGGACAGTATAAGGCTATTTACCAAGCATCATTATCACCCTTACATATATTGTTCCATACAAATACCAACCAATATCAAAACAAGTAAAACTCTTATAACTAAAATAGCCATAACAGACATTCATTCAACCATGAGAATGAATCTTTTATAAATTCAAAATGAATATTGCTGTCATTCAAAGCTTAATACAAATTAAAGGGTTTCCAACCCAAGCCAACACATTTGACCAATTCTCAAAGACACAAAATAATAAAGTCTAAGTCATATACATGCCATATTCAAAAATATAAATCCAACTATACCAAATGCTTTGGTTGATAGTGTGATCGATATCTCTGACTTTTGGAATCCTTGAGCTAGTTAAGCGGTACTGTAAGGAAATAGAAAGGAAAAGGAGTAAGCATAAAAGCTTAGTAAGTTACATATAAGTAAGTACACAACAACAACATTTTATTAATGATCCACATGTTCATGATGCCAAGGTAGGCATAGGCATAACTTACTCATTACCATCCATACTAGTCACATATTGTTTAATAAGCTCATACCTCATACGTACCAATTAGGTACTTGTACCACTCACAACACGGTTATACTTTCCTCATTAGTTTAAGAACATAATGTTCGTCGTTGAACCATTTGGAACACTACCAGATATTCATTAAGCCTCAGACGTGGGTAAGGTGCCAATGCCATGTCCCAGACATGGTCTTACACTGGCTCATATCTCAAATCGATGCCATGTCCCAGACATGGTCTTACACTGTCTATCATCTCGTAGCCGATACATGTCCCAGACATGTCTTACACTGGCTTACGTCTCGAGGCTGATGTATGTCCTAGACATGTCTTACACTAGCTCTGGTCTTAATGCCGATGCCAAGTCCCAGACATGGTCTTACACTGGCTCTCATAATGTGGCTGATGCATGTCCCAGACATGTCTTACACTAGCCAGCAATAACCCATATGTCACAACATGAATATCTGATTTATTTCCTAGGTTCAAACAAGATCTCTACTATCTCTATTGTCATCATACTATCTCAATTCCCCAATCGAGCAATTCATGCTATATTAATTCAAATACAACTCAACACATACATTAGTAATGTAGTTGTATTATTTATATACAACTTACTTCAAATTACAAAATGTGACAACTAGTCTGTTTAGTCAATTTGCTTAGTTTTCCCCCGGTCTAGGTTTGGATTTGGCAATTCTTGATCTAAAATAGTAAAATGAACTCATTTAATCACTAAATAAAATTAAGCAATTAAAAATTCACATCTTCGGTAAAATGACCATTTTTCCCCTAGACTTTGGCAAAATGACCATTTTACCCCTATGCTCAAAAATTAATTTTTATCGAATTTCTTCACATCTTAAGCTAGCTAAACTCTTTTTACTCTTATAGCAACCCCAAATTCTCTCTATTTCACACATTTATCAATTATTTTACAACTTGTGCAAAATGGTCCCTTTAGGTGTTTTCATGGTAACACCTTTCACAAAAGTTGTCTATTACACAACTAAGAGTCATATTCTTCCATAAAATTTTAGAAAAAACCCTAAATTATCTCATGGAAAAACCCTAGACCTTCAACCATTTTGCAAGAGATACCCCTCATTTGAAAGCTCATGCTTCAAGGGTCTCAAAAATACAAAAATCATCAACAAAGGACATAGAAATCACTTACTTGTGAGTGCTTCAAGTTGCTGAAAATTTTGAAGTTCAAAACCCTCTTATGGCTGGTAAAAATAGGTGAAGAAGAAGAAAAATAAAAGGGATGTGGCCTTTGTATTATTTAATTTAAAACTAGTCAAAATTGGTGACCAAACACTACCTAATTTTGACTTTCCCATCAAATTGTCTCCTATGGCCGGCCACCCTAGTCTCTAAGGGTCTAATTTCTCTTTAAAGACCCCCAAATTTTATCCTCTAGCTATTTGACACCTTTAGCTATCAATTTAGGACTTTTACATTTTATGCGATTTAGTCCTTTTTCACAATTGGGCTCACAAACGTTAAAATTAGCTCACCAAATTTTTTGTGTACTATTATAAACATGCTATAACTCCAAAATAATAATAAAATAATTTCTCCAACCTCAAATTTGTGGTCCTGAGACCACTATTCTGACTAGCCCCAAAATCAAGCTGTTACAGAATAAATGTGGCATTTTCACTGTATAAGTAGTGTCTCCAAATCTTCAATGCAAATACAATCGCAGCCAGGTCTAAATCATGTATAGGATAATTCTTTTCATGCGGTTTTAATTCTCATGAAAAATAAGCTATAACTTTTCCCTCTTGCATTAGAACACACCCCAGTCCATTTAAGGACGCATCATTGTAGATTACGAACTCTTTACCTGATTCAGGTTGAACCAAAACTGGTGCCTCTGTTAACAGTGCTTTCAACTGTTCAAAACTCTACTGACACATTTCTGACCATTCAAACTTCACATCTTTTTTGTAACAGTCGTGTCATTGGCGTCACAATCATCAAGAATCCTTTTACGAATTTTTGGTAATAGCCCACTAAACCCCGAAAACTACGGACTTCAGATACATTTCTTGAAGGTTTCCAATCAACAATAGCAGAAATCTTGCTCGGATTAACTCTAATACCGCCAGCTGAAACAATGTGCCCTAGAAATCCAACCTCTTTAAGCCAAAACTCACATTTACTGAACTTTGCAAATAACTGCTTATCACGTAGAGTTTGTAACACAATTCTCAAATGTTCGGTATGTTCAAATTCTTTTAATGAATAGACCAGAATATCATCAATGAATACAACAACAAATCTGTCTAAATACGGTCTGAATATTCGATTCATCAAGTCTATAAAAATAGAACGAGTATTAGTTAAATCGAAAGGCATAACAAGGAATTCATAATATCCATACCTCATTCTGAACGCAGTTTTCGACACTTCCGACTCTTTGACTCGTAATTGATAATAACCCAATCTCAAATCAATCTTTGAAAATATTGTAGCCCCTTTCATCTGATCAAATAAATCATCAATCTGTGGTAGAGGATATTTGTTCTATATAGCCACTTTATTCAACTGTCTGTAGTCGATACACATTCTCATAGTGTTATCTTTCTTTTTCATGAACAATACTGGTGCACCCTAGGGAGAAAAACTCGGTTGCACAAAACCTCTATCTGTTAATTCTTGCAACTAAGCTTTCAAGTCTTCTAATTCTGTTGGAGCCATTCTGTACGGAGCTATCAATATCGGCACTGTTCCAAGTACTAATTCAATACCCAATTCAACTTCTCTAATTGAAGGCAAACCCGGTAATTCTTCTGGAATTACATCAAAAAATTCACAAACAACAGGTATAGATTCAATCTTTGATTCAAACACTTTTGTATCCAGTACGTATGCAAGGTACGCATCATAACCCTTTTTCAAATATGTCTGAGCTAACACAGACGATATCACATTCAATAATTCATTCAAATCATCAGACTTAATCCGAAAAATCTCACCACTTTGACATTTTAATTCAATAGCCTTCTGTCTACAATTCACGACTGCATCATGCATAGTCAGCCAGTCCACGCCCAAAATCACATCAAACTCATCTAACGGTAGAAGTATCAAATCAACCCGAAAACAGTAACCCCAGATCATCAAAGGACAATTCTTATAGATTTTATCAACTAAAAAAGACTTGCCTAAGGGGTTCGATACTTTAATTACAAACTCTGTAGACTCAACATGTAAACTCTTTTTAAACACTAAATTCACACAGATATACAAATGGGTTGATCTAGGATCTATCAACGCAACTATATCAGTATCAAAAAGAGAAAAAGTACCGGTAATAACATCTAGTGATAATGCCTCCTCTCGTGCACGAATAGCATAAGCTTTGGCAGGTGCTCGTGCCTCAGATCTCACAGTCGAAACTCTTGTAGCACCTCAATTATCACTCACATTTCCAGTGTTTCGAGGTGGTCTCCCTCTAGTAGCCATGTTACTTGCTTTCGCTCGTTGATCTCTTTCACCTGTAAACTTTCCTAGACAGTCACGGAGAAAATGATCAAAAGATCCACATTTAAAGCAAGCTCCGCTCACTAATCTACATTCACCATAATGTTTCTTATTGCAGTGTTTACATTCAAGTCCAACATTTCTAACACTTCCCACACTGGCCACATATGTCACCTGAGGTTTTGAACTTGATTGTCTCGCATTTCTATCCCTAATAGAAACTCTCGCATAAGCTATGGAACAAGGATGATATTCTCTAAATTTCTTTGATGTTGACGATGTGATTTACCCATAAATCTCTTTCTAGACTCTCTAGCCTCTAAATCGGCTTTTTTTATCTTTGCAAAGCTATTCGGCTTTACAAGCTCGATCAAACAAAACAAAGAATTCTGACTAACACTTTGATTTTTTCATTCAATCTATCCTCGAATCTTTTACAAATTATGGCTTCAGGAGAGATACATTCACAGGCATATTTGCTGAGTCGTACAAACTCTCGCTCATATTCTGTGACTAACATACGACCCTGCTTCAATTCAAGGAATTCATTTCTTTTCTGATCAATGAATCTTTGGCTGATATATTTCTTTCTAAATTCAACTTGAAAGAAATCCCAAGTAACTCTTTCTTGCGAAACTACAGATATCAAGGTATTCGACCACTGATACGCAGTGTCTCTTAGCAACGATACAACACACTTTAAACATTCTTCAGATGTGCAAGATAATTCATCGAATACCCGAATCGTGTTCTCAAGCCAAGATTTAGCACTCTAAGGGTCATCATTAACAGTAGCTCAGAATTCCTCCACTCCATGTTTCCGTATCTTATCTACAGGTGGTTTATTTTTAATTTCAAAGGATCGATACCTTGAGGAATTACAAGGATCGGTTGGGAAACATGTGGGGGTGGAGGTTGCTGAACAGCTGGGTTTGTACGAATGTACTGTGTGAACTACTCATTTAATATCTGAAAGAAGGCTTCTTTAGCCTCACCTCCATGACTACTCGTCATAGGTCTGGGTTCAGAAGGCGCTTTCCCTTGAGCGGGAGCTGATGCATTACTTTCTACGTCATCTTCTACAGCTCGTTCGAGATCCATTACTATATAAAAACACATATAGAAATGTCAAGAGTCATCACACTATCATAATTTTAAATATAACATGTATAGCTAGACTCAAATACACTATGTTAATCCTAGAATTGACAAAACCGTAGCTCTATACCAACAAATGTAACACCCTAACCCGTAACCATCACCGGAATAGGTTAAGAGACATTACCGGACTTGTGACTCAATTCAGAATAATTATTTATCCAAAAACATCATAATTCAGTCAATATCATTCATTCACATTCAACATGTACTTAAATCAAGTATACAAAGCTTAAAACATACATTCGGGACTAAATCGTAACATATTAAAAATTTCAAAAACTTAGAAATATTTCAACTTTTCAAATGTCACACGCCCGTGTGAATAGGCTGTGTACCTCACACGGCTAGTAGACACACCCGTGTCCTAAACTGTGTGAAAACAGGGCATACATAATTACTTGCACCACACGGCCGAGGACAGAAAATTAGGGAGGTTACTCACTTGGGTCACACGGCCGGCCACACGCCCATGTACTAGCCCGTGTACCACCCCGGCCAATAGACACGCCCATATGTCAGGCAGTGTTAAACCTGTAGGGTATACTAACTTTATTTCGAAAGGGTACCCCAGGGGACACACGGCTGTGCAGCACAACCGTGTGTCGCACACAGCTGAGACACACGCCCGTGTCCTGGCCGTGTGGACAAAAATAGGCTATTTGCAAAGCCATTTTGCCACCCTAAAAACATAAAAATTTACAGGCATAATTAACCACATTTATGCAACTCAATTGACAATCAAAATAACCATTTCAATACACATTATAAGCATACCAAAACTTAACATTTACATTTCCAATACCTATTTATCTACATGCATAAACCATTCATCTAACTTCAATATAACAATCCTTCACTAGCATAATTCCATTCCATTTTACCTTGCCAAAATACACTATAATTGAACACTTCAATTCAACCAAAACACAACATCAAAAGAAGCATCACATGGATCAACTTATACACAAAAATATGCCAAAATTATAATATCAAGAAACATAACTAACATCTTTCAAACTAGCCTATACATGCCATATTTACATATTTCCACAAGATCAAAAGTACCAATCGAAATTTGGATAATATGATGTGCAACTCTGACTTGTCCGAAAAGAGCGAGCCAATGAATCTCTATAAAACGTAGAAAAGGAAACAGAGTAAGCTTTAAAGCTTAGTAAGCCCTTATAATTCAGAATTAAACTTACCATTTATAAATAATCAAAGCAATACAAATATGCAACCAATTCAATTAACCAATACTTAATCAAAGTATTCATCCAATGTTAGTAATTGTAAACATACATGAAATCATCCATTAATACAATGTTTATCATCATTCCAAATTCATATATCATGCATCACATTAATAACCTTTCTAAATAGTAACTCTTCTATATAACATAATTTAGGCCCGTTGAATCTATTAGAACTTCAAAGGATAGTTGAGTGAACAATGTCAATAATCCATCAATTCATCATCATACATACTCTTTTTGTCATGGTCAGTAAGCTCCTCTTGAGCTGAGAAACAATAAGCTCTATTGTGCTAAAACAGTAAGCTCTTTTTCGAGCTGAATAGTAAGCTCATACAAGCTGAAACGATAAGCTCTAATGAGCTGAAAACAGTAAGCTCTTTCGACTGATATATCGGTAAGCTCATACGAGCTGTGGTGAGTTTGCAACAAATGCAGGAGCTCGACTAAAGCGGTAATCTCAGTATCATGTCACTAGTATCTAATGAATTCATACGGTTCACACAAGGCTCGGTAACATATACATTATACCAATAAAGCATTCATACCTCAAGTATTTCAATTATACATATTCATTTCAATCAATACAAGTATAGAAAAGTTTGATTCTAATTATACGAACTTACCTCATATTTGCTCGTATAATCGTCATCTACTGGTCTACCTTTCGTTTCCCCCGATCTAATTTCGGTAATTGTTTATCTTGATCTATATATTATCAAATTTAATATTTTCAGTAACCATTTAATACAATTCTCATATATTTGGCAAATTACACATTTCCTTCTATACTATTGACTACTTTGCAATTTAGTCCTTTTTACACAAAATAGAAAATTGATGCAATTTACCTCTATCCCATTTATAGCCGAATTTCACATAATCTCATAGCCTCCCATAATTTCACTTTATTCACATTTTTAACTACAACATTTCTATCTTTCACAATTTAATACCTAATTCTCATTTTTGTCAAAAATCATTTTACAAAACTTGTATATCTATTAACAACCATCAATAATATAACAACAAACTTCAAAGTACCCAAGTATTCAACAATGGCATATCTCAAAATCTATAACAGATTCAAAAACGAAGGTACGGCTAGCTACATTAAGCTGCAACAACGAGCTTAAAAACGTAGAAATCATTAAAAACAAATCAAAAATCGTACCTTAATCAAAGATTGAAGTTACCAAAACCTAAAAGCATAAAATTGGCTTCTCTTCTCTTTATTTTCGGTGATGAAAGGATGAACATTAAGGAAATTTTGGTATTTTGTCTTATTATTATAACTTAATAACTAAATTACTAATATAACCTTATAATAAAACTTAATATATCAAGTAATTCACGGACAAGAATGTCCACTAACCTTAATCATGGTCAAATAACATTATAAGGACTTCCATATTAATAAACCATAGCTATTTAATACTTTTAAACAATAACATTCAACTTTTACGCATTGTGCTATTTAATCCTTATTACCAAATTAAGCATTTAAACAGTAAAATTTCTTTATGAAACTTTCATATAATTAATCTATCATGCTATAAACCTTATTAAATAATAAAATAAATTTTTCGACTTCGGATTTGTGGTCCTAAAATGTGACAGCCCAAAATTTACCCTAGTCGGAATGTGGTTTCGGGACCACAAAACCGAGTCATAAAATTTAGTTAAAATTTTATTTGCATATCTTATATGTGTGATAGTACTTGTACAAAAATTTGATGTTTTAATTTTATATTAGGAATGTGAATTTTGCTTGAAAGGATCTAGTTGAAAGACTTGGAAAATTATGATAGGTAAATAAGTAAGGACCAAATAGTATTAAAGTGGGAAAGTGTTGTCCTTGCATGTCAAATTAGCCAAACTAAAGCATAGTGGCCGGCCATGCTATGGGTGGAAACATGTCTCCAACATGTTATGCTAGTGATGTATGTTAAGAAAAATAAAATAATGAGCATGGTGATTAAATAATGAAAGGAAGGGTGATGAAAAAAAAATAATATGGTCTCATCCATACCCCCTGGTTGCCGTGAATTGAAGAAAGAAAACAAAAAAAAAGTGTTCATTCTTGAACATCTTTGGCCGAATAGAGGAAAGAAAGGAAGGGGAAAAGCTTGAGAAAATCGGCTATGGTGGTTTGCTAGACTAAGGTATGTTTGATGTTGTCCTTGAGATGCATGCATGTTTTAGTAATTGACTTGAGTTCTAAATAGCCCATGTTCAAATCTTGAATCTTGTTGGTAACATGAGCAATCGGTCATGAGAAAGTGTTCAAGAAATGGTTGTTGTTCATGTTATTTGGATGAGAAATGGTGAGTTTTGTTGTTTCATGTTAAAGTTAGGTGAATGATGATAGAGGAGTGTTTGAACTATAAAAAGAATCGGCTACCTTGTTATGAGCTAGGGCCGAATGTGAGTTTGGTTGTGTTTGAATATTACATGCTTGGTAGAATGGTGGATGAAGGTGCCGAATGTATGTTGGATTGATAGAGTCTCCAAATTGATTTTATGTGTGTATGCATGACCGAATATACGTGGTCACATGAGTAAGGAAATGAGTTATTTGATATGTGGTAAAAGTTAAGTACTAAATCGAAGGTTGCTAAAATTTCCATTTCTTTAGCCGAATATGTGTTTGATCAATGAAGGAATTGTTGAAGAATATAGGTGAACTTGGTGAGAGTATTCGGCTTAGTGTATAAATGATATAAAGATTTTAGAAAATTGTTTTGGTTAGGTGTATGTATGATTAAGTATATTCGGCAATATACTTAAAGCGGGTACATGATATTACATTATAATTATTGAGCTTAAGTATATGGATATGTGTATATGTGGTCATATAATGACATTTTGGTTTGAAAATTTAATGATATGTGATTGCCAAATGTGATAAATAAATTCATGTTATTGGGTTAAATATTGAATACTCTTATTTGTATTATTTAAGCTCAAGAACCTAAAGGAGAGGCGTCCAACAAGGGGAAATCGAAGGTCATCGAGTAGCCGACTCGGAATTATTTTACCCAACATAAAGTAAGTCATTAAGCATATAGTTGGTATTAATTCAAATGGTCATAACGTTTATGTAATGATGCTGAATGGAATGAATAAATATATATATATGCATGTACGTATGTGGTGATGAAAGTGTTGAATGAAAAGAAAAGAGGTGAGATGTATTGAGTTGTTGATCTCGGCACTAAATGTGCGGGTATAAACATTTATGACCATGAGATTGGCGCTAAGTGTGCGGGTTTAAATTGTGCAGCACTAAGTGTGCGAATTGAATATGTAGCACTAAGTGTGCGAGTTTGACTATGTAGCACTAAGTGTGCGAGTTGACTATGTAGCACTAAGTGTGCGAGTATGATTATGTAGCACTAAGTGTGCGAGTTGATTATATAGCACTGAGTGTGCGGACTTAATAAATATTCTTGAATCATTATGGACACTAAGTGTGCGACACTATTGAGTCGATCACGGATAGCGGATCGGGTAAGTATCTTGAGCTCATGGCTAATAGGTGCTATGTCTATATTTGGAGTTGAGCTTGGTAAGTTTGAACCCATGTGACGAATATACTTGAAGTCACGTACATAAGATTTATCGTGGAATGGGTGAAAGGCCGTTTAGTTGTATGATTGTAACGAAAATAAAATGATTTATGAAAATGCCTCGAATATCCTATTGATGAGTATATGGAATGTGAATGCATGATTTGGTATGAGATTGAACCGATAGGTCGGAGGAACTATGGTATGGTTCGGTATGGATGGAGTAACTAGCCTCGTTCCATTTTGTTTCCTCTTGTGATAATGTTATTAATGGATGGTAGTGTATTGCTTATGACTTACTGAGTTATAAACTCACTCGGTGTTTCCTTGTCACCCATACTAGGTTTCTTGGACTCGTCTCTTTTTGCGTGGTCGGGCCGTCATCGAAGTCATCACACCGGATAGCAAGTTTTGGTACTTTCTTCTTAGTTGGCTTAGGAGAACATTTCGGCATGTATAGGCTATTATGTTGTGTTTGAACTTTGGTATGTAATCTTTTAGCCGTGCGAAAATGGCATAAATGTTCGGTTGGGTTTGGATTCATAACGTTAGGTCGCAAATCTTGATAATTCGACCTTTTTATGCCATACGTCATGGTTGATTATTTTGGTGTTAAAATTCATGATATGGCAATAGTGTAGTAGGGGGAAGTTTGACAATGATTAGCCTTTGGCATGGTTAGTCATGATCATAATTTGTGATATGCATGATGAATTATTAGTTAGATCAAGGAGTAAACACGAAGTGGGCATAGTTGCTTTCGTAACAGATGCTGGCAGCAGCAGTGACATGAGATTGAAAAATCACTAAAAATAGTAGGAGTGGAATTAATTGATAAATAAATTATGTAATCGAAGTTCGATGAGTCTATTTTCATATAGAAGTAACGAAAGGATCATATGGACAGTATGTTAAGAGATAATCAGGTTCTCGTGGGACAGGGCCAGAACGGTTTCTGGATTCCCTGCTCCGACTTTGGAAATTCATTATAAATTAACCAGAGATAATTAGGAGTCATACCATATATGTATAGATTCCTCTCTGAGTCTAGTTTCTATAGAAACAAACGGCATCAGTATGGAAGTTCTGTACAGGGAGATATCCAGGTCGTAATGCGCAAAGGTCAGTGTAGTCGACCCCAGTAACATGGGAGACTTTGACTAATAAACTGTACTAATTGGCCCGACCAAAAATTCTAGAAAAAAATATGTAGATGGGAATATGAGTCTAGTTTCAGGGAAAATTCACGGAACTGGATTTGAGTTCCAGAGCTCAAGATATGATTTTTAAAGCGACTAGTACGCAGATTGACAGCTTGTCTGGAAAAATTTTAATAAGTGGTTTGAAGTCTGTTAACACCTCGTGTTCGACTCCGGCGACGGCCTCGGGTTCGGGGTGTTACATTTGATTGGTATCAGAGCTATGGTTTAGTCGGTTCTAGGACTACCATAGCACGTATGAGTCTAGCTATACATGCCGAATGTTAATGTTTAACTGTGTGATGACTTCTGACGGTTAAAATTTATGTTTTGATTAGTAAATGGATCCCGGTGTAGAAAGAATCTTAGCGGATGACGTTGAAAGTGTAGCGGCTGCTCCTGCACAAGGGACACCGCCTATTGAACCTCAGTCATCTGCGAATAATCAAGGTGAGGGGGCTAAACAAGCCTTCTTTACCATGATGAATGAGTGGGTCGCGCAGTATGCCCGAACCAATCCGGCTGTCCAACAATTCCCGAATTTGAATAATCCACCCCCGAAGTCAGTAATGCCATCAGTTACTGATCCTGTGAGGCTGAGTAAGCCACCTGTAGACTTGATTAGGAAGCGCGGGGCTGAGGAGTTCAGGGCCATAGTTACTGATGATGCTGAAAGGGCCGAGTTCTGGCTTGATAACACCGTTCGGGTGTTTGATGAACTGTCATGCACACCTGATGAATGTCTAAAGTGTGCTGTATCTTTGTTGCGAGACTCAGCCTACTATTGGTGGAGGACCTTGATTTCCATAGTCCCGAACGAACGAGTAACTTGGGACTTCTTTCAGACGGAATTTCGAAAGAAATATATTAGCCAACGGGTCATTGATCAAAAGCGTAAGGAATTCTTGGAACTCAAGCAAGGCCGTATGACAGTATCTGAATACGAACATGAATTCGTGAGACTCAGTAGGTATGCCCGGGAGTGTGTAGCTGATGAGGTTGCTATGTGCAAAAGATTCGAAGAAGGATTGAATGAAGATTTAAAGCTACTAATGGGTATTTTGGAAATAAAAGAATTCGTAACACTAGTCGAACGAGCCTGCAAGGCGGAAGAACTTGGATAGGAGAAGAAGAAGGCTGAATTTGAAGCTAGAGACTATCGTAAAAGATCGACGGGTAAAGCTCCGTTCTCAGCTGTAAAGAAGTTCAAGGAGGACACTAATAAGTCGAGGACGACTGCGGGAATTTCCATCAGAGCAAAACCATCGACGGGCTCCCGAGCTACTTCGGTAGCTAGTGTGGGCAATAATCGTCTAGAGAAACCTGAATGTCCCCAATGCGGAAGACGACACCTAGGTGAATGTTGGGGTAAGTCTACTAACAGGGCCTGTTACGGATGCGGTTCGAAGGACCACTTCATTAGAGATTGCACGGAGCTTGATGAGAAGAATAAGATTCAAGGTGCAAGACCTAGTGGAGTGACAACTAGAGGTAGACCACCGAGAATTTTGGGAGGTAGGGGTGGTAGTCAGAGAGGGGCCTCTGATACGGCTGTTCGAACCGAGAACCGTACTCCTGCTAGAGCTTATGCCATCCGCGCACGAGAGGAGGCATCCTCCCCTGACGTCATCACTGGTACCTTCACTCTCTTTGATACTAATGTGATTGCATTGATTAACCCTGGCTCTACTCATTCATATGTATGCGAAACCTTAGCATCCAGTAAGACTCTACCTGTTGAGTCTACTGAGTTCGTAATTCGAGTGTCAAACCCTTTGGGTCAATGCGTATTTGTTGATAAAGTGTGTAAGAGATGCCCTCTAATAATCCGAGAATCCTGTTTTCCGGCCGATTTGATGCTTTTGCCGTTTGACGAATTTGATGTTATTCTTGGTTTGGATTGGTTGACCGCGCATGATGCGGTTGTGAATTGCAAAAGCAAGACTATTGATTTGAGGTGTGCAAATAACGAGATAATCCGAGTTGAGTCTGCGGACTTAAGGGGGTTGCCAGCTGTAATATCAGCAATGTTGGCCCAGAAATATGTGAGAAAAGGGTGCGAAGCATACCTTGCGTATGTACTTGATGACAAAGAGTTAGAAAAGAAACCCGAATCTGTGCCGGTGGTTTGTGAATACCCGGATGTTTTTCCTGAAGAGTTACCGGGTTTGCCACCTGTTCGGGAGATAGAGTTTGGTATTGAGCTTGTACCTGGAACTACGCCAATTTCGATAGCTCCGTATCGTATGGCACTAACCGAGTTAAAAGAGTTGAAAGCTCAGTTGCAAGAATTGACGGATAGAGGTTTCGCTCGACCAAGTTTCTCACCTTGGGGTGCACCAGTATTGTTCGTGAAAAAGAAGGACGGAACCATGAGGTTGTGCATTGACTATCGTCAACTGAATAAAGTGACGATAAAGAACAAATATCCGTTGCCGCGCATCAATGATTTGTTCGACCAACTGAAGGGAGCCTCAGTGTTCTCAAAAATAGATTTGAGATCGGGCTATTATCAGTTGCGAATTCGAGATTCGGACATACCCAAAACTGCTTTCAGAACGAGGTACGGTCACTACGAGTTCTTAGTGATGCCGTTTGGGCTCACTAATGCCCCTGCAGTATTTATGGATTTGATGAATCGGATCTTCAGACCATATTTGGATCGGTTCGTAGTTGTGTTCATTGATGACATCTTGGTCTATTCAAGAGATGAGATCGAACATGCTGAACACTTAAGATTAATGTTGCAAGTTTTGCGGGATAAGAAGTTATATGCTAAGTTCAGTAAGTGTGAGTTCTGGTTAAGAGAGGTTAGCTTCTTGGGTCATGTGGTATCCGCATCGGGTATTCGAGTTGACCCGAACAAAATCTCAGCCATACTTAACTAGAAACCTCCGAGAAATATTACTGAGGTTCGGAGCTTTTTGGGACTCGCCGGTTATTACTGACGATTTGTCAAAGGTTTCTCGATGATAGCCACACCAATGACGAAGCTACTTCAAAAGGATGCTAAGTTCGAATGGACGGAGAAATGTCAGAAAGGCTTCGATCAACTGAAAACTCATTTGACTGAAGCTCCAATTTTAGTGCAACCCGAATCAGGCAAAGAGTTTGTCATTTATAGTGACGCATCCCTACTCGGGTTGGGTTGCGTATTGATGCAAGAAGGTCGAGTTGTGGCCTATGCGTTGAGACAATTGAAGCCACACGAGAGAAATTATCCCACCCATGGTCTCGAGCTAGCCGCCATCGTATTTGCTTTGAAAATATGGCGACATTATTTGTTTGGCAAAAAGTGCCATGTATTTTCGGATCACAAAAGTCTCAAATATTTGATGACTCAAAGAGACCTAAATCTGCGACAAAGACGTTGGCTTGAGTTGTTGAAAGATTACGAGCTTGCCATTGATTACCACCCGGGAAAGGCTAATGTGGTTGCGGATGCCTTAAGCCGGAAATCGCTGTTTGCTTTACGAGCGATGAATGTGCACTTGTCTGTTCTACCCGACAATGTGTTAGTAGCTGAATTAAAAGCCAAACCATTATTGATTCATCAAATTTGTGAAGCCCAGAAAGTTGATGATGAATTGGTTGCAAAACGGGCTGAGTGTGTTCCGAACAAGGAATCAGAGTTTCAAATGGATGATGATGATTGTTTGAGGTTCAGAAGTCGTTTGTGTGTTCCAAGGAATTCGGAACTTATTTCGATGATTTTGAATGAGGCTCATAGTGGCCGAATGTCTATCCACCCGGGTAGTACTAAAATGTACAACGATCTGAAACGTCAATTTTGGTGGCCGGGCATGAAACGAGACAATTCGGAATTTGTTTTAAGGTGTTTAATATGTCAACAAGTGAAAGCGGAACATCAAGTGCCTTCGGGATTACTTCAGCCAATCATGATACCTGAATGGAAATGGGATCGAGTCACGATGGATTTTGTATCTGGGTTACCATTGTCGACGAGTAAGAAAGATGCGATTTGGGTTGTTGTCGATAGACTGACTAAGTCGGCTCACTTTATCCCCGTATGTACGGATTTTTCATTGGATAAACTAGCCGAATTGTATGTTTCTCAGATTGTGAGATTACATGGAGTACCTATTTCTATCGTGTCAGATAGAGACCCAAGATTTACATCGCGATTTTGGAAGAAATTGCAAGAAGCTTTGGGTACCAAGCTGCATTTTAGCACCGCTTTTCATCCACAAACCGATGGTCAATCCGAGCGGATAATTCAGATACTTGAGGATATGTTGAGATGTTGCATCCTCGAGTTTAGTGGTTCATGGGAACGGTATGTACCTTTGATTGAATTCGCTTACAACAATAGTTTTCAATCAAGTATTAAAATGGCACCTTACGAGGCTTTGTACGGTCGTAAATGCCGTACACCATCGTTTTGGACCGAGCTCGGTGAAAGTAAAGTTTTCGGAGTTGATTTGATTAAAGATGCCGAACAGAAAGTAAAGGTAATCCGCGAAAGTCTGAAGGCAGCCACAGATCGTCAGAAATCGTATGCGGATCTGAAACGAAAGGACATTGAATATCAGGTGGGGGATAAAGTGTTCCTTAAAGTTTCGCCTTGGAAAAAGGTACTTAGGTTTGGCCGTAAGGGCAAGTTGAGCCCGAGATTCATTGGGCCGTACGAAATCTCCGAACGAGTGGGGCCAGTTGCGTATAGATTGATTTTGCCCCCTGAGCTTGAAAAGATTCACGATGTCTTTCATGTTTCGATGCTTCGACGCTATCGATCTGATCCATCGCATATAATTAGCCCATCAGAGGTTGAAATTCAAGCCGATATGAGTTATGAAGAAGAACCGATTCGTATCCTAGCTCGTGAAGTGAAAGAGTTGCGAAACAAAAGGGTTCCGTTAGTTAAGGTGTTATGGCTCAAACACGGGATCGAGGAAGCTACTTGGGAAACCGAGAGATCGATGAAAGAACGATACCCAAACCTATTTACCGGTAAGATTTTCGGGGACGAAAATTCTTTAAGTGGGGGAGAGTTGTGACAGCCCAAAATTTACCCTAGTCGGAATGTGGTTTCGGGACCACAAAACCGAGTCATAAAATTTAGTTAAAATTTTATTTGCATATCTTATATGTGTGATAGTACTTGTACAAAAATTTGATGTTTTAATTTTATATTAGGAATGTGAATTTTGCTTGAAAGGATCTAGTTGAAAGACTTGGAAAATTATGATAGGTAAATAAGTAAGGACCAAATAGTATTAAAGTGGGAAAGTGTTGTCCTTGCATGTCAAATTAGCCAAACTAAAGCATAGTGGCCGGCCATGCTATGGGTGGAAACATGTCTCCAACATGTTATGCTAGTGATGTATGTTAAGAAAAATAAAATAATGAGCATGGTGATTAAATAATGAAAGGAAGGGTGATGAAAAAAAAATAATATGGTCTCATCCATACCCCCTTGTTGCCGTGAATTGAAGAAAGAAAACAAAAAAAAAAGTGTTCATTCTTGAACATCTTTGGCCGAATAGAGGAAAGAAAGGAAGGGGAAAAGCTTGAGAAAATCGGCTATGGTGGTTTGCTAGACTAAGGTATGTTTGATGTTGTCCTTGAGATGCATGCATGTTTTAGTAATTGACTTGAGTTCTAAATAGCCCATGTTCAAATCTTGAATCTTGTTGGTAACATGAGCAATCGGTCATGAGAAAGTGTTCAAGAAATGGTTGTTGTTCATGTTATTTGGATGAGAAATGGTGAGTTTTGTTGTTTCATGTTAAAGTTAGGTGAATGATGATAGAGGAGTGTTTGAACTATAAAAAGAATCGGCTACCTTGTTATGAGCTAGGGCCGAATGTGAGTTTGGTTGTGTTTGAATATTACATGCTTGGTAGAATGGTGGATGAAGGTGCCGAATGTATGTTGGATTGATAGAGTCTCCAAATTGATTTTATGTGTGTATGCATGACCGAATATACGTGGTCACATGAGTAAGGAAATGAGTTATTTGATATGTGGTAAAAGTTAAGTACTAAATCGAAGGTTGCTAAAATTTCCATTTCTTTAGCCGAATATGTGTTTGATCAATGAAGGAATTGTTGAAGAATATAGGTGAACTTGGTGAGAGTATTCGGCTTAGTGTATAAATGATATAAAGATTTTAGAAAATTGTTTTGGTTAGGTGTATGTATGATTAAGTATATTCGGCAATATACTTAAAGTGGGTACATGATATTACATTATAATTATTGAGCTTAAGTATATGGATATGTGTATATGTGGTCATATAATGACATTTTGGTTTGAAAATTTAATGATATGTGATTGCCAAATGTGATAAATAAATTCATGTTATTGGGTTAAATATTGAATACTCTTATTTGTATTATTTAAGCTCAAGAACCTAAAGGAGAGGCGTCCAACAAGGGGAAATCGAAGGTCATCGAGTAGCCGACTCGGAATTATTTTACCCAACATAAAGTAAGTCATTAAGCATATAGTTGGTATTAATTCAAATGGTCATAACGTTTATGTAATGATGCTGAATGGAATGAATAAATATATATATATGCATGTACGTATGTGGTGATGAAAGTGTTGAATGAAAAGAAAAGAGGTGAGATGTATTGAGTTGTTGATCTCGGCACTAAATGTGCGGGTATAAACATTTATGACCATGAGATTGGCGCTAAGTGTGCGGGTTTAAATTGTGCAGCACTAAGTGTGCGAATTGAATATGTAGCACTAAGTGTGCGAGTTTGACTATGTAGCACTAAGTGTGCGAGTTGACTATGTAGCACTAAGTGTGCGAGTATGATTATGTAGCACTAAGTGTGCGAGTTGATTATATAGCACTGAGTGTGCGGACTTAATAAATATTCTTGAATCATTATGGACACTAAGTGTGCGACACTATTGAGTCGATCACGGATAGCGGATCGGGTAAGTATCTTGAGCTCATGGCTAATAGGTGCTATGTCTATATTTGGAGTTGAGCTTGGTAAGTTTGAACCCATGTGACGAATATACTTGAAGTCACGTACATAAGATTTATCGTGGAATGGGTGAAAGGCCGTTTAGTTGTATGATTGTAACGAAAATAAAATGATTTATGAAAATGCCTCGAATATCCTATTGATGAGTATATGGAATGTGAATGCATGATTTGGTATGAGATTGAACCGATAGGTCGGAGGAACTATGGTATGGTTCGGTATGGATGGAGTAACTAGCCTCGTTCCATTTTGTTTCCTCTTGTGATAATGTTATTAATGGATGGTAGTGTATTGCTTATGACTTACTGAGTTATAAACTCACTCGGTGTTTCCTTGTCACCCATACTAGGTTTCTTGGACTCGTCTCTTTTTGCGTGGTCGGGCCGTCATCGAAGTCATCACACCGGATAGCAAGTTTTGGTACTTTCTTCTTAGTTGGCTTAGGAGAACATTTCGGCATGTATAGGCTATTATGTTGTGTTTGAACTTTGGTATGTAATCTTTTAGCCATGCGAAAATGGCATAAATGTTCGGTTGGGTTTGGATTCATAACGTTAGGTCGCAAATCTTGATAATTCGACCTTTTTATGCCACACGTCATGGTTGATTATTTTGGTGTTAAAATTCATGATATGGCAATAGTGTAGTAGGGGGAAGTTTGACAATGATTAGCCTTTGGCATGGTTAGTCATGATCATAATTTGTGATATGCATGATGAATTATTAGTTAGATCAAGGAGTAAACACGAAGTGGGCATAGTTGCTTTCGTAACAGATGCTGGCAGCAGCAGTGACATGAGATTGAAAAATCACTAAAAATAGTAGGAGTGGAATTAATTGATAAATAAATTATGTAATCGAAGTTCGATGAGTCTATTTTCATATAGAAGTAACGAAAGGATCATATGGACAGTATGTTAAGAGATAATCAGGTTCTCGTGGGACAGGGCCAGAACGGTTTCTGGATTCCCTGCTCCGACTTTGGAAATTCATTATAAATTAACCAGAGATAATTAGGAGTCATACCATATATGTATAGATTCCTCTCTGAGTCTAGTTTCTATAGAAACAAACGGCATCAGTATGGAAGTTCTGTACAGGGAGATATCCAGGTCGTAATGCGCAAAGGTTAGTGTAGTCGACCCCAGTAACATGGGAGACTTTGACTAATAAACTGTACTAATTGGCCCGACCAAAAATTCTAGAAAAAAATATGTAGATGGGAATATGAGTCTAGTTTTAGGGAAAATTCACGGAACTGGATTTTGAGTTCCAGAGATCAAGAGTTGATTTTTAAAGCGACTAGTATGCAGATTGACAGCTTGTCTGGAAAAATTTTAATAAGTGGTTTGAAGTCTGTTAACACCTCGTGTTCGACTCCGGCGACGGCCTCGCGTTCGGGGTGTTACATAAAACCACTGTTCTGATTTAACCTAAAAACGGGTTGTTACATGTAAACTAGGTATTGGAATGGCTAGTAACGGGTTGTTTTAATATACTTGTATTATCAAACGATGGTAGCTACATATATGTTAAGTAGTTGATCAAATTATGTCTAACTTGAGGACTTAACTAAGGTAAGATTATAGACATGTATACATGAAATGATATGGCATGTTGAATGATGCAAATTACTTAATTTGAATGGTTAGAATGGTTGGATTGTACTTGGTATGTTTTGTTGCAGGAAAATGGTGAATTTGGGTGACAAATAAGGTTAGGAAATGACTTTATTTTGTCTACATGGGTAGACACACGGGCGTGTGTCTAGGTCGTGTGTGACATACGTCTAAGTACATGGGTATGTAGTTAGGCTTTGTGTCCCCTGCACCTTAGTTTTGAGAAAAAATGCTCAGAATTGAGCACACAAGCAGAGACACGGGCGTGTGTATCAGCCATGTGTGCTACACAGCCTAGAACACAGGCGTGTGTCTTGGCCGTGTGAAACCTACATCTAACTTTGAATTGAATTAATTAACCACATGGCCCAACACACCGGGTGTGGCATGGCCGTGTACACAAGTCAGAGAGTTACACAAGGTTGAACACGGCCTGTAGCACAGGCGTGTCCCAGGGTCACACAGGAGTGTGAGCCCTGCACCTTGGAAAATTTTTTAAATTTCGTGCAAAATTCTTAGAGTTTCCGATTAAGTCCTGACTCAATTCTAATGCTCATATTGGACCTCAAGGGTCCATTTAAGGGACGTTATGAATAATCTCGAAAAAAGAACAATGATTGATATGATTTATTTGTAAAATGTTCTAAAAGTTTTTGTAATGCTTTGAAACCCTATTCCAACGACGGATATGGGTTAGAGGTGTTACAAGTACTGTAATAATGAATTCTTTACCCGATTCAAGCTAAACTAGAATTAATACTTTGATCAACAGAGCTTCTAACTAGTCAAAACTTTTCCATTCAAATCTTACCTCTTTTCTATAATAACTGGGTCATCAATGTAGCTATTTCAATTATTAATATTGAAGCTTTGAGTTTTTCCAAAGCCACAACCATCAGATAGATTTTAAACCATTGTGAAATAATATGACTGACGTTTCAACTGTATAGATAAAGCAACACTTCAACATCAATAATGCACCTCAACTTGAAGTGGGAAAACTGAAAGTGCCCCCATAATAACCAATGCAGTAATACAGTTTCTATAATCTGTAATCTCTATTACCATATCTCATGATCGAGTTAATATTTATAGCGGTAATAAACATGATTACCTCCAACTGATGAATATCTTTCACAGATAAACCATGTTTGAATAATAAAGAGATTGATGATATCTCAAAGAAAATTCAGAAGGGTAATATCACGCATACTCAGTAGAAGCAACTGTGATAAAGACAATATAACTTGCACATTCACAATTTTAGGGCTTCAATCAGTAGAAATAGAAAATGATATCATATGAACCTTATCATCCAATCTTATATCAATCATTGTGAATTAGAAAGCCCAAGTAAGATAGGGCAAAACCGCTCATGAATCAACCAGATTTACAGTAATTCTATCTAATATAATTAGCCAGCCTTTCAATATGATAAATATTACATCTAGACATGAACAATTTCATATGCCTCTAAGAATAACAGAACTTATAAAGTACCTAAAAGATATTGCTGTAATATCCCTGATTATAACAGCTGCATTCAAATATCTGTGCAATTTCATCACTATTCCACTAACTAATAAAGTAATTAATAATCTTACATTATTCAGTTCACTGAGAGTCAATTCGAAAGAAATTTTCGGCTAATCCATTCCGTAGATATCATACCTGAATAAGTCGATTACTCATGAATAACTTCTTCCTTAACAATGACATCACATATTCAGAAAAATCCTCAGAAATATCTGACATCTGTTTTAATACCATCTTTACTTTCTAACACATTCTCAATTCTGACTACATTATTAATCATTCAGCCTTTGAACTTTTCTTTCACACTTATGAGCTTAATCCATATAAATATTATGAATTTCATCGTATAAAACTGTACTGGTAAGGGGGTGGAGATCGTAAGCCTCAAATTTTGACTTTCATAAATACATACATATCACTTAACGCGTATCATTAACATGTTCACTATAAAACATTTATTTCATACCATTATAAATCCCTTTTTATCATAAGCAACATTTTTACCCAGGCACCTCTGTATCACTTTCAGCAGTATCGGAATTAGCTCGGTTGGAAAGCATCTCTATCTATTTGCAAAATAATTTTCATCAGATTCGGGAGATATCACACTATCACATGTTATATAATGGCATGTATTTCTAGACTCTACATATACTACATCCAGTCAGAGAACCAACTAAACCATAGCTCTGATACCACTAAATGTAACACCCCTAACCCGTATCCGTCGCTGAAACAGGGTTACAGAGCGTTACCAAAATTTTTCAGAACATTTGCAAATATTTCAAGTCAATTACTATTCATTTTCTGAAATCATTCATAACATCCCTTAAATGGACCCTCAAGACCCAATATGAACATTAAATTCGAATCGGGACTTAATTAAGAACCCTAAGAATTTTCATTAAATTTTTAAAATTTTTCCAAGTTACAGGGCTCACATGCTAGTGTGGTCCAAGGACACGCCCGTGTGACCCTGGGGCACACCCGTACTACAAGCCATGTTCGACCTCGTGTAACTCTCTGACTTGTGCACACAGCCATGCCACACGCCCATTTGCTAGACCGTGTGGTTAAATAATTCAATTCAAAATTAAGTGCAGGTTTCACACGGCGTGTTCTAGGCCACACAGCACACACGGCTGAGACATAACCTGTGTCTTTGTCTGTTTGCTCAATTCTGAGCATTCTGTTTCTCCAAATTTAGGGTGTTGGGGACACACGGCCTAAGTACACGCCCATGTACCTGGCTATGTGTCACACATGGTCTAGACACACTCCCGTGTGTATGCCCGTGTGGTCAAAATAAAGCCATTTCTAGCTTCATTTCTCACCCAAAAACACACCCATCACCTGCACTTGAAGCACACATCAAATACCAACCATTCCAAGCATTCAAAATAAACAAATTTCATCATTCATCATGGCATACCATTACATGCATACATCTGTATAATCTTACCTTGGTTAAGTTCTCAAGTTAGACATAATTTGATCAACCACTTAACATATATGTAGCTCCCATAGTTTGACACTACAAGTATATTAAAACAAACCATTACTAGCCATTTCAATGGCTAGATTGCAAGTATCATTTACATTTACATGCCAATATGGCCAATATATCCTATACATGTCATTACAACCATAATTGATTTACCATATTGTACCGACATGGGCCAATGGATAGTGTGAGTGATCTCCACCAAGGTTCCAATCCAACGAGCTTTCGATTTACTATAAAATAGGGAAATAAAACTAAGTAAGCATAAAATGCTTAGTAAGTTCGAACAACATGGTACTTAACTTACCATTCATTCTATTTTTAGGTAACTATGTAAGGCATATTCAACAAATTTGACCTCAAGCCCTACACATATACTCATTGCCCTTGTTAGTCATATATTCCATAAAAACATCTCAAACATATATGGGCTCAACAACAATCAAGTTTCCATGCACATATGCTTTCCGTAACATGTATTCATTTAACATGTATAAATCATCTCTTTATATTACAAGTAAAATTTCATAATAGTTCATTTCAAGTTCAAATCATTTCACATCAGAACTTTACCCATATTACTCGGAATATAAAGGTCACGATTAGTACACTCAAGGTGTACAAGTCCATAATCAAGAATGAACATATATTCCTCAGATAAAATCCATGTACAAATATCATCATCACATGTTTTCATATATCATTTGTCATGTATCATCATTTTCGTATATTTTAGATGGATACGTGTAATAACTCATTTTATCATTCATATCTTCTCATGTCTAGAATTGTCACCCGTTGAATTTATTCAGAATATTAATAGATACATAGGTAATACACTCGCAGTGTACGAATCAGGATCCGTCAAATCATGTTCAATGGTACCCATAAGGTACTATATCAGAGAGTACACTCTCGAGCCACACATGTATACAACAGGATTACCAATTTAGGCTAAATTCTTTTTATGACATGCTCTAAAGAGCTTGATCTGGATTACCCGTCCGGGCTAAATCCAATCTATTACATGTGCTCGAGAGGACTCATATCAGGATTATCCGTTCGGGGCAAATCCTTTTCTGTAATAAGGTCAATAGGATTACTCGTCCGAGCTAAATCCTATCAGCAACAAATGCAGGACCTCATTCATTTCAAGAAATCACATATCCATCGATTTTCCATTTCATTCAACCAGGATTTAAACATTTTTCTCAAGCATTATCGGGCATGTGATTATTTCATACATGCTCAACATTCATATAATTCAAATAAACACATTTCACATTCATTTAAAGCATATAAGTAACATTCTCATTGTTTATCCTTTATTATCTATCGGACATTATCATTTAATTTAAACATTTTTATTTATCGGGCTTGATCGGATATGTAATCATTTCACATATTTATGAGATTTTTACAATTTACATAAATACAATCAATGCAAGCATGTAAATAAACATAATTTAGTTACATGAACTTACCTCGACAATATTTGTGTACGTAAAATCTACTAATCCGACATTTTCCTCTTTCCTTGTTCTGGCTCCGAATTTGGTTTATCCAGATCTATACGAGTAAATTTTACATCAATTTCTCATATTTCATACTCATTTAGAGGCAATTTGCATTCTAGGCAAAATTACCATTTTGCCCCTAACTTTTCTATAAATTCTCATTTCGTCCCTAGGCTCGGAAAATAAAATTTGTGCAATTTACTCCCTATTCCAAGCCTAACCAAAATCCCATTACAAAACTTGCAGCACATGTATTATTAAAAATTCAGCATTTTTCTTCAATTTCACAACTTTACATTTGAGTCCCTAAATCATGTTTTCATTAAAAATCACTTTGTAAAAGTTGTTTATCTATCAACAACCTTTCATTTTCTACCATAAATTTCTAATTTTCAGCATATGCATCCATGACCCATTTTCCATACTTTGATAACTTCTCAAATTGATCCCCCCAATAGATAGATTAAGCTATCTAGGTTTCAAAAATATCAAAATTACTAAAACCGGGCCAAGGAAACTTACCAGTTTGGCCATGAAAGTTTATTCTCTCTCTCCTAGGGTTTCCCTGTATTATTTTGGGGAAGAAGATGAATAAAATGATTTTTATTTCTATTTAATAATTGATCATCTTTTAATAATTTTGATTTCCAATTTAGTCCTTAGCCTTTTTCTAATTTTCCATGGTTAAATCATCCAAAAATATCTACTAACTTTTCATTAATGGTCTAATTACCATATAAGGACCTCAAGTTTTGAATTTCATAGCTATTTAATCCTTCTAGCTACTAGAATTCAACTTTTACATTTTATGCGATTTGGTCCTTCTTGTAATTAAGCACATAATCGATAAATTTTTCTTATCAAAATTTTCACATGACATTTCTATCATATTATGGACCATATAATAAAATAAAAATAAATTTTATTTTCAGCTTGGATTTGTGGTTCAAAAATCACTGTTCAAATTTTACTGAAATTTGGGCTATTACAAAAAGGGCCAAAAATTACCTTTCCTCCACGTTAGGAACAAATCTTCACGCTAAAGGAAAGTCTCTACCTAATCTCTTCATCAGCCAAAAGAATAAGTTCTCATAAACAAAATCACCTTTTGACAAGTTACTTACACGGAGAAGATACTGCCAAACAACTCCCTTTTAGTTTTCTTGGCTTAATTCAACATGAAAGAGCTACACACCTTAAAGAATGCTAATAAGTCTCTAACCCACAACTATACAAGATAATAGTCATTTAGTCATATGCAACCCCTATGTATTTATTGATCCAAATAAAGCCTCAAATATTTACTTCCTTAAGTCATTATCAAGTCACTTTATAATTTGTCTCGAATTTAAGAGAGGACATATTGTTATAACCTCAATCATAAACCTAAAAAAGATTTTAAAAGCCTAAAACACTGATTAATCCAAGAGAATAGAATATACATATAAATGGACAAGTGTCACGCAAAAGGCATCTAACAAGTCTTTTCTGGAGCCAACCATAGTACTTGCCACAGGGTATGAGGCAAAAGCAAGAGGTGAATAATAGTATCAGTTCTACGAGGTAAGGTTATCAGCCTCAACCAATCAAGAGTAAGAAACAATTATACCTTAGACCTTCACGTACTCTCTTGAAGCTTTGAGACTTATGAAATGTCCAACATAA
This sequence comes from Gossypium hirsutum, assembly GCF_007990345.1. NCBI lineage: Eukaryota > Viridiplantae > Streptophyta > Magnoliopsida > Malvales > Malvaceae > Gossypium > Gossypium hirsutum. Next base: position 82,502,814 of record NC_053424.1, on the reverse strand, counting down.
AAGGCCAAGATATATTCATTTTTGAGGAATGATTCCATCATTATCCATATTTTGGCAAAAAACATTCCTTCTACTCCTTGTATAACTTAAGTATCGAAGAATGTCTTGAATCACAAACTCTAGCACCTTTATAGTTTACCCACTATTTTGCAAGCACTTACTCACATTCAATCTCATATCATACTAGCCCATCATCGTCTCAAAGTGAATAAAACAAGTAGTAAACTTAATATCTAAATTCACACATTATTTAATGCTTCCCATTCAAATCATATAATATATATATTATATAAACTAAGTACATAACTAAATTAGCTAGTAATCCTATGTGGCGAACAAACGGATAGTCTCATTATTTGACATGTTAAAGAATTATTAATAAAAAATGTGAGCCTATTATTAATTTCATTTTAAGTATTTGATAAAATAAATAAATATATATATTATTAGGTACTTATGCAAATATTTTGTATGATCATTTTTTAAAGGAAAGTATTAATAGGCGAATCATAATTTATATAATGGCAACCACATTTACCAAAAGGAATAATATTTTTTCAATATACATATTTTAATATAAAGTATTTTTTATTTTAATATCGCATAATTTTTTAATATATTATTTGTCAATTACATTATTAATGCTTCATTTTCATTTATGATTATACAAGTTACATTTATTATGCATGATAAGATTCACGTATCAGTATTTCATTTCTATTCATTTCTTTTAAATATTTAATATCAAAATAATGTTAAAGAAATCTATTTTTTATTTCCTTAAAATAACCCACTTTTAAAGAAATTTTATATTTCCTTTTCTTTCACTTATTTTCGGATTTTATATTTTTTTCTTTTTTCTTGCATTATTTAAGAAAATAGTAAAACTGTAATTTCAGTCTCTATGCTATTTATGTTATATAATAATAGTTAAATTTTAATTTTGATCCCAATATTACACTTAAATTTAACATTTAATCATTATACTTTAATTTTTTACATAATTTGGTGCATCGACTTTTTACAATGTCATTAAGTAGCTCAAATACTTTGTTTTGATTAAAATGTTGATGTAATTTTCAAGAGTTATTAATACAATTAAAATTATTTGTTAAATTTAAGTCCATTACAATGCCATTATTCTTTTCACATAGTTACTAAGTGAATATATTTTTTAAAATTTTCAAAATGTCACAGCAATGGATTTAACAGATGAAATTAATAGTGTTAACAATTGGGTTAGAATTTTTAAATTAAAAAAATAAAAAATAAAAACTATACAAAAATTGAATGTATATTTTAATAATATTTAAATATTTACTCTATAATTTATCTTAAAAATAATTAATAACTGGGTTTAGATTTTGTTGTAGTGAATGAGAGAGTTGAAATGGTAAGGAGAATAGAGGGTAAATTGATATTTAAGGAAGTCTTAAAAGAAATGGACGTTAAGGAATGAAATTGGTCTAATGCCAATAGTCAACATTTTGTCCAATAATAGGCCCAATATTATGAAATTTGGACCTTCCGTTTCCTCCTTTTACTTTTTCCGTTTTGCACAGAAAGGAGCAAGATTGTTAATTTACTATATTCTCCTTGATGAAAAAAAACATGTAGTGGAGTTAAATGGAGTAAATTACGATAACTGAAAATATTATTATACTTTTAAGCCATGATTTCTGTTACATACCAATACACTTAATTTACCACCAAATTCACTTTAGTCCTTTGAAAAATAACTAAAATTCATTTGAGTCCTTATCTCTTTTTAGCTAAAATATACATTTCTTTAACTTTCCCACTTTCTTTTCTCCTATTTGTCATCTCCTTTCCTTTGTCTGCAATGTTTTTCTCTTCTTTCTCTTCACTATCATATTAAGAATACAAAATTTTATATAACAAAATTCTACTTCAACATTATTTTCATACTTTTTCTACAATATCAAACTTTAAAACATGACAAAATCTTGATGTTCTTTTCTTGTCCTATTAATTTCAAGCCTTACATTAAATTTCTCTCTCCTCCAACTTCAATTCTCTTAGAATGCAAGATGATATTCATACTCATTATAGTCTTCTTGTCACTTTTCCCTCTTAGAGGTTAAGGTAATTCTTTCGATTTTTAAGTGAAAATAATAAATTTTGATGAAAATGGCAAAATTCAATAACTCAACTTTTTTTTCTCTCGTGATATAAGGCAACACGAAAAAAATGATGGATAATTTATTTTCATCTTTTCCATTTATTTATTCATTCATTAATTAATAAAAATATCTAATAATAAAATAAATATAAAATATTCCAACCAATTGACTTTCAACACCAAATAACTCATAATTATTACACTTTAATAATTGATATTGATTCAAATTGAGAAATAATTATTTTGCCCTTGAAATTTCTCAACATTCGTTTATGAGCCATTACTCAATTTTGTAAAAATTATAATTTAATCCCTCTCATTTATCCACTTATTCAATTTGGTCCTCATTCACCAATTTATTTTATATTTTAGTCTTTTCTTCCTTTAAAATATTTACACTTTTAGTCCTTTAAGATTTCCATATTTATATTTTGATCCTATAAATCTTAAATATTTACACTAAGACTACAATAATTTTCACATTTTATGATTTAATCCCAACCTTAAATTAATACATCATGTCATGTCCTTTGTTATTCATCAACTTTCTCTTTTATTGGTTTTATACATGATTCGATTAAGAGTCCATCCCCTCACAATAAAAACTAAATGGATTGTTGAAAAGTCCTATACATGTTATCAATCTACTTATAAATTTAAAATTATGACAGTTTTATATTAAAAGCTAAAATATTCCGTAAAATCAACCACGTGCAATTGTGACAATTTTTGACAATTTTAAAAGTTTTAAAAAAAATGTGACAATTACACGTGAAAATCCATTGCAAATGGAATAATTTTAACAAGTTGATGAGACTAATCACAGTTACACTTTTTTTTCTTTTTTTTCCCTTTTTTTAACAACACAATTGCACTTTTAAGACAGCTATGTCCATAATAGATGTCAAATCTTATACACTCATCAATCAATTTATCTTCATGTTGGAAAAAGTCTTAGAAGCAATGGCAAAATAAATAAAATGCAGTAAATGTTTATAATTATTTGAATTAAATTAATCAATTGGTTAAATTAATTAAATCAAGAGTTGATCACTGTATAAGATAAAAATATTTTAAATTAATTAAATTATGATTTGGTACGAATAGATTTAAATAAATTTTTATTATTTTTAATATTTTTATTTTTATAAATTTTTAATAATTTTTAATTGAATTAATTTTTTTTTGGAAGCAAAAACAAATATTTGAGTTAATGCCATAAAATCTCAGCCTCAAATTTTTCAATATCTTTCAAGACTTGTTTTAATTAGTCCCATTTCTACGTCAAGATTTTCATTTTCTTTTCCTTTCATGGTGCGCTTTAAATATAGATATAAATTTAAAATATATTATGTTAATCTATATTATATTTTAAAGGTGTGCATTGACCGAGCCTGGTCGGGCTCAACTAAAAATTTAGGTCTGTTTACTAAGCCCGGGCCCGACCTGTCCATATTAATTTTTAAATTATTTTTTATATAATTTTAAAATATATATATAATACATCAAAAATACTAAAAACATTAAAATAAATATTTCTCAACAAATTGAAAATAAATTTAAAAAAATATGTATACTTAAATAACACTAAGATAGATACAATTAACAAGCAAATGCCTCTAAAATAATAACAAAATTAACAAATGTCTCTAAAATAATAACAAAATTAACAATAAAATAAGTTTCATACAATATCCAAATAATAACAACAAAATAGTAGCAACTTAATAGTAAAATAGTAGCAAAATAGGGAGAAAATAATACAAATAATATTAAAAAAATAGATTTTTTTGTCCTTTAATGAATTCGGGCTGAACCTGGGCCAAAAATGCCTTACCCGAGGCCCGGCCTATTTTTAAACGGACCTTATTTTTTTGTCTAAGCCCATTTTTTGAGCCTATATTTTTGCCCAAACCCTCCCACATTTTGAGAGGCCTTTCGGGTCGGGCTGGGTGGCTCGACCCATGAATAGGTCTAATTATATTATACTATATTATATTATATTAGACTATATTATATTATATTATATTATATTTGAAGATCAATAATATTATACTTATATTTGAAGATCAATAATATTATACTTATATTTGAATACATGTACTTAAATATATATTTTGCGGTTAGGTTATGTCGAAAACTAAAATAAGACTCAAATTCTGTCTCACTTAAACCGTTATTTTGTTCACCATCATCATTAACGAACACTGCATAATCATCATTCCGTGATCTTTTCATTGCAAGAGTATGACCATATGAGTAAAGCTTGAATTTTAACAGCCTCTTTCATAACAAATTGAGAGTTGATTGGTTTTTGCTTGATAGATATATGGTAAGTTATAGCTAGACCAAGTAACTATTACAAGTAAAACAACGATGAACACCAAGAAGGTTTATACAATTTGAAATCTTTACATTTGTGGGGCCTTGCTAAGAGAGTTAATCCGCTATACTTACTGAGATTTAAATCTCACTCATTCACAAAATAACAACCTCACTTATATATTCTAATCAGGATCACTCTCCTCTAAAACTTTCCTCTTAAAAGCTAAGATGTAAATTAGGCGACTCTTTTTTCTTTTTACTAAAGACTCACTTAAGTTTAGTATACAAATTTTCACACTGCAAATGACAATTTTGAAATTTATCATTACATTCTTACAAAAATGTTGAATGATTTATTTTGTGAGTGACTTAGTGGAATTAAATGGTTGAGAAAAAAGATTGGGGTGAGAGGGTGTAGAAAGATTGATGGAGCAACTAGAGATATTTGGATTGAGTTTGGCAAAGTGAATGGGACATTCTTTTCCCCTCGTAGTGGGCAGGCAAGTGTTGAACTCGTTTTGTTGGATACAAAATAAATTTGAGTGTTTGTGGCAAATGATAGTACCTCCAAATGTACAAAAATTGACTTCAAACCCTAAAACATATCTCATATAAGTGCTAATGGTCTTTAGTAGCATTTTCACTAGTGGAATATCTTATGGTGTTGTCCTTTATCCTTCCTTTCTTTCTCTGTTTTGGATATCCATTCATCTTCTGAATTTGTTAAGATATAGTGAGCAGTTTCTTGTGCAAAATTACATATTCCTAAGGTGGAAATATGTATATTTAAAAGGATGGTATCTCTGAACTTATGAATGGATACTCAGAATCACTAACAACATAAAAACTTTGTGTTATTAAGAAGACTTAGAAAGAAAGTCAATGCAATTGGACATGAAAATAGTTGGCGGTGGCAGTTTCATTCACTGTCGCTATCACCTTCATCTTTTTTCTTTTTTTCCCAATATTCCTTCAAACGAGATTAATCAACCTTTTTTATGGCCAAAAAAGTTAACAATGTATTCCCACTTCCTACGTAATATTATAATCGATATAAATACCAAGATTTTCATATAAATAAATAAAAGTCTAAGTATTTGAACCAACGTATTTGTTCATTTATAAATACAACAATTTCAACATGATTTATTATACAACCACTTCTCCTCTTTGACAAATTCAATTATATATACATAGTCTTTATCACCCAAAGCTATATGACAATTTTAAACATAGGGTTACTTTGGTATTTACATTTTTCCTAATGCCGAAATCAACAAATTCATAGTCCAACATCAAATGGCACTCCACTCCCTGGAATCCATGCATTTCCAGCGAGAAAATTACCAACAGTGAATTTCCCGGCTTCAGTAGCATCTATAACACGATATCCACCCCACTTCACTCTCCCCCCCGTGCTTGCACCGGTGCCGGTATTCATATGCTCAGCATAGTAAAGACTACTTAAAGCAAAATTCCCACTTCATGGTAACCAACCTTCTGCCTCGATCAGTCCATCCAAACCAGTCTTCATAAACACAGTTCTCGAGTATTTCTGCCATGGTCGCCCCAAATAGTTCTTGAATGAACCCTGAACGACCCTCAGGTCAGACGCCTCCGTCACACGTGAGTTGTGGACGATTATCCCCGTATTCTCATTTGGGTCAGTTCTTGCTTGTGCTGTGACAGTGTTCATTTGGCCGCTCATTGGTCGTCGAATATAAATGTTGCAGTTTTGGAAAACGGCGATAGCGTCACCGAATATGAAGTCTACAGTTCCATAAATATCACAGTCGCGGTAGAATTGGCGTTGGGAATAGACATATAAGGTATCTTGGTAACCTTTGAAGCTACAACGGTAGAAGACTGAGAAATCAGAGCCAGAGCGGAGGGCTACTGCCTGATGTTTTTGAGGTCCGGCAGTGTTCTCGAAAGTGATGTCACGAGCTATGAAGCCATCACCGACAACGGCTGAAAGAAGAAACGAACGAATGATGTGAGTAATCAAATGATAGGTTGAAAATAAGGAAAAAGCAAGAGGACTAATTTTTTTCTCACGTTTTTACTGTTATATTTTCTCATTTAGTTGTGTAAAGAACTATAGTGTTGGTGAAATGGGAGACATAAAAATATCCAACTAATTAGAAAAAAAATAATCATGTTTTTACTATTCTAAAAAGAATAAAAGAACAAATTGATGTAGATTATTTGCATGAGTGTTTTGATTTGTGATTCAAATCATGTTTCTTTTTCCTTACTTTTTCTTCTTAATTTAGGATTACTTTATGTTTTTGTCTAAGTTTAGAATGTGACTTTAAAATAATTTATACATGTTGCTTACCAAATGTTGCAGTGCGGAAAGTTGTTGTAGTTTGAACATTTTTATTACTAGTAACAACCGTAGCGCCAATTCCATCTCCAATTAAAATGATATTTTTAGCTGATCTTTGAATATCAACATTCTCATTGTAAACTCCAGCTTTTACGTGTACGACAGTTCTGTTTCCACCGCCAGCCGCAGCCACCGCCTCCGATAGGGTCTTGAAGTTGCCGGAACCGTCTTGAGCCACCACAATGTCAGCTTTTAATGGTGCACCAGTTTTCTGCAAGAGCTTTCGGTCGACACCGGAAAGCCAAGTGGGGAATCCATTGGCAAGCAGGCGTCTATTGCCAACTTGATTAGCGGTAACATTAACAGTGGGCTTATTGATGGCCAGGGAATTGCTAATCAACTTGGAAAAGTTGGTTAGCATGAGTGGTAAGGTTTGTAAATGAGAGGCCAAGTTGAAGTCAATGAAGCCATTTTGGCAGGTTTGATGGTTGGCTATGGCAGCACTTAACCAGGTTTGAGCATCTAATGGACTATTGGTGCTCTTCGATCGGTTAAGATGGGAAATGGTGTCTTGGTAGAGCTCCAAGCAATCATTCCAAGCCAATTTGGCTCGCTCATTGAAAGAAGTCAAGTCCATGGTAGAGACGAGGTGATGAGCTTGAACTGCTTGGTTTAAGGTGACCTGAATCGCAAGGTCACGGAAGGAGAAGCGGGTTTGATCAAAGGCAAGGCTTGATGTTGCAACATTAACACCATTTCCCATGAAATGGTTGCAGACATCAGGGTAGGGTGTTTGGGTACATGATGTTATTGTAGCTGCAACGTTCCCTAGGGGAACACAAGTGAAGAAATAAGTAATGAGAAATGGTATGGCAAGAAGCTTATCCATAAAGACAATTGGTTTTAGATGTAAAGCTTTGAATGTTTGAATTGATGAAAAGAAAGGGAGGGAAGAGAGGTTTATATAGAGCTACAAAAAAGTGGGAGAAAACATGAATTGTGAAGGGGGATCAATTTCCTCATTTACTGGGCCCAGGGGCTTACTTTGTGGCTCAGGGCATTTGTATGGTTTTTTCTTTATTTTATTTTGTTAATACTATGGACATAATAACAAATATATTAATAATAAGAGGGTGAAGTCATTGACTCATAAGTCTTGGCTATTTATAACTTTAGACACTTGAGTTTGGTATAAAAGAATTTTCAAAGCAATTTTGTAGTTGGAACAACCTTTTCTTCCTATATGGTTTTTTATGCATGTCTCCAACTCCAATTCTCCATTAACAAATTATTAACATACATATTGCATCAAATCAATAAATTGGAAGCTTTAGGCAACTAATAGGGATACATATTCATTCCACTGACCCTGTGGAGTAGCATATATTATTAGGACAATCTTTTTTATTTTTTATTTTAGATAATCTATTCCATTCTCGGGCTTTAAGGCATTCAAGTTTATTCTCTCTATTTTAATTTAATTCATGCTAAATTATTAAAAAATAATTACAATTATTTTTTTTGTATTAAATTATAGTAATAAAATTAAAGGTTGAAATATATTTTTCTAAGTCTTTATAGATTACATACATTTAAAATTTAATCCTTAATTTTATTTTTAAGTTAGTCTCTCTACTTTTTAGATTTAAAATTTTAAATCTAATTATTTGTGTGACTTTTTAAACTTTTAAAAAACAAATTCATTTAATAATCATGTAATAATAAATATGATATTGAAAAGTATTTTTGACTTGGAAGTTATAATTATAATTATTTATTATTGGTTTTAATATTTTCTTTTTCCTCTTTTAAGACATGGATTATCTATATTTGACATGACAAACAATATAATCCACTAATTTAAAGCTTGTTTGAAGGACCCTATCTACAAGCAGACCACCACTAGTATTTTGTCCATCAAAACTATAAAATTAAATTGCACCATCAATATTGAATTAGTTTGCATCATTCTATCTATTTGATTTAAGTTCCCTCTTTCGCTTTATAGCTTTTAACTAAATTCATAGTTTAACTTAATGCTTCCAAGCTCAAGAAAGAGAGCTAATCCTTCACTGTATTTCATTCTTTTTAGAATTAAAAAAAGTTATTACTACAATAAATATTCTATTTAACAATGAAAAGAAAATCTATTTTATAATTACAGACAATTGTGCTATAAAAAAACCATTCATATTTCATCGTAAATATTTGATACCTAATATTTATAATTGCTCTTCTTAATTTAGTAAAATAAAAACTTGAAACTCATTTTTTCTTTTCATCTCAGACAATTGCAAATTAAAATTTGGTCCTTAAAATAGCACAACTTCTGTCCGTATCCTAAATCTTTATATTTAAATTACACTTTTTTAAAACTATAGATATAATATATTTTTATTTATTTAACTAAATACCAAACTATCCAATTACAAGTTAAAAACTAAAGAATAAAAAAACTTATTTGGAACTCCGTTTTATAAATTACATATTATCATGAAAAGATTTTGTATTACTTTTTTCTACAAATTCATTTTTTATTAAGATAAAATTACAATACATCCTTATAGTTTAAAATAGAATCAAGTAGTACAATACACAAACCAAATTACAAGTACAAGCAATATGCCCTAACTACAACCATCATCAAATTATTAGAAAGCAGAAAGCACAGGCCAACGACTTGATAGTTAAAATATATTTAGAATAAAATATAAATTGATAATTATAAAGTGCACATGGTTAGACTTAAATTCAAAATGAAAGATGGATTGATAACTCAGTCGTTTACAAATAAACATAATAAAACTCGAACATGAATAATCAAAATACAAAAACATCATTACCTTTAGAAATTCATTCTTCATTGTCAATTGCCATGCTTCCCTAAGATCAATTTGTTAAAAGCTTCCAATTTAAACATTTGTGGTCCTTTTATATTTATATATATATATACATTATCTAATTAACAACTTAATTAACTTTATTCAATATATTTTCTCCTTGAAAACAACTTCCATCTAAGAAATTTCAAAATTCAATGATTTTTATAGCGAGAATATAAGTCTAGATATTAGTTAGTAGCTTCCTGCAATCAGTAATCAACGTGGGTAATTAAAACATTAAAGTTCATACTATCAGAAAAAAATTATGATAGAGGTTGCATCAACTCCAATCTCAAGATTTCTAATGTTCAAGTTAATAGCTAGTTATAATTCATCACATAAATCCCAAAGTTTTGCCATCACACTAGTAGCTAATGGAATGTGTCAAAATATGCCAATAAACCATTAGCCATGGTGATCTCGAATGAAGGCTCCTGTTCCTAATTTTCATGGATTCCCTTTTGGAGAACCAGAAATATTGATTTTTAGCCATCCTCTTACAAGGGCTTGCCAATTTACCAAAATGAAGTCAATGAGTGGTCTTTTTTAAATTGAGGGTGGGATGACAAAAAATTGCCTAGCATCCATTAAACCTTTATAAGTAACTGAATCTTAGAGACCTCATTTACCAAAAATAATGACATTACACATGAGCCATATTTCCCATATCATGAACCTAAAAACCATACACTAAGGTATCTTAAGGTTTGGAGCCAAGTTTTACACTTCATATTGGCAAAAATCTATACTTCACGATTTTTATTCAAGCTAAGAACGTATGTATTTATGGTTAAAAGCAACACCTACTAATGTTTTACCACATGATAGACTTGAAGAATGTCTACAACTAACTCTTGATGGTTATGAAGACCTTGAAGTTGAAAGACCTCGAGTTGAGAAAGTTCTTAGTAAGGAGGATTTTCATAACACATTTCCATAGAAATACATTAACTTTTGAAAGAATTTTTGCTATACAAAGAGTCTTCTAACATTTATTAGTAGTTGTAGTTTTATTAGTAGTGATGTCATATGCACTTGCAATAGTAAAATTTCCTTACTTTGTTTGCTTCCACCATATTAAATACATATGATTTTTATCCAATGAGTGAGACTTTTAATGAAGACTTGGATAATGTTGGGTGAGAGTTGAATCACTATACAATCTGAGCTTTGATTCGCACAATAATCACAAACTTGCTTAAGCATCCAAGCATCTATATTTAGGCTAATGGGCCCAAATACATGTGAGGACGAAAGTCTTAATCCAATCCAATCCAATCCAATAATCTTTCTAGAAATTGACCCTATTTCTATTTTGGAACACCCATTGAATGCCTTTATCTAAACGAGGGCTAACCTTGCGAAAATACATTCTATGAAGGGGATACATTTTGTCTCCTCCAGCCTATTTGAAAATTTGCAAGATAGACTAAGCCAATTTCATAGATATGTCTCTAAGCCAATTTCATAATTTGAGCTTTATTGTGAATTTTTGTAATTTTGAAACTGTAATCTCCATAAGACTTTAGTTGGGTGATCTTGTCCCAACTGATAAGGTGGAGCTTTCTAACTTCTTCACTTCCTTCCCAAAGGAAATTTCTATTGATATGATCTAATTGATTTTAAATAACAGCTAGTTAGTACGTATACAACAAAAAGTATGTTAATATGATAGCTGTCATTGCTTGGATAAGAATGTAATTGAGACTAAAGTGTAAATATTTCAAAAGTGGTATGAAATTTCTATAATTATGGACAATAGAAGGTCTCAGAAGGATGTAATTGAGATCAATTTTGAAATCAAGGCTCAAATTTCAAAGATGTTCCAATTTCAATTTTAGAAATTAAATTGAATAAAATACAAAACTTTAAGGAGCATTTCTAGAACCCTGCCCGACATAGTCCCACTTGGTGGTTTGTGTGAGTTGATTGTTGGAAAAGTATAAGCCAAGGAAGGCTAATTTATGCCCTATCCTCTAGGTTAAGTTAGCAGTAGTTGTTACGTCATGATTAGCGGATTGTTCAGCTAACTAGGAAAGTTTATAAATACTTGGTAAAAGGCTTGTCATTTAGCGAAGTATAGGTTACTGATCTATACGTCTTAGAGTGGTTGATGTGGAAAACCCACCAATCAATGGATTCTTTTGGTGATTTTTGTGTTTGTGGACCCTTTTGTTAGTATCCACCAAGTGGTCTATTTTATTTGATATGTAAAGTCCGCTAGTAGCAGATTGTTAGACTCGATAGTTTTCTTTATGAGCGCGGTAGGTAAGGCCACAGTTGTGGAATAGTTTACCATGTTTGCTTGTGAGATGTGAGTATGTAACACCCAAACCCAGCCTAAACGTTATGGCTGAATCTGGCTATGTCATATGGGATGGGGTTTGTAGTCTAATTCATCAAGTGAAAACCCTTCCAGTTTATTAGTTTTTAATTAACTCAGAAAAACACATGTTCGTTGTTATGGTTCAAAACGCGACTATTTAGCGGAAGCTTGTGAACTTTTTGTTTTAAAAAATCGTTCATTTTTAGGAAAACTTTAATTTCTAGAAAACGTCGTGGTTTTGTAGTGATAAAGCTGGAAAGCAAATTTTAAACCCCAAGTTTAAACAGTCAATCCCAAAAGTCCCAATTATAAAAAAATAGACACCTAAATTGTTAACGATAAATTAATTAGCTAAAAAGAACGTATTAAAACAGTATGAAATAGTGGTGGTCACTGCCGAGTCCTCCGCTGCTCCAATCCATCTAATGCTGGGGATTACCTGAACAGATCAAACAAAAAAGGATGAGTTTTCGCAACTCAGCATGTAATCCCCACAGAATACATACACACAGCATAACATCATCAATAAACAGTTTGGGGCCTAAGCCCATTACAGAATCAGTGTAGGCCTTAGCCCACTCAGATACGAGTCAAATATAAATTGAGGCCTTAGCCCATCTCAGGTATACCATGTAAAACAGAACAGAATAACAGAGTCCTACCCACTAGCCTCTACACACCAACTCCGTCCAACCCTACACACTATGTGGGGATAAAATCAACCCACCCAACCCTATACACTATGCTGTACCGAAGTGGGGCACATAATCAGATAATTGCAGCAGAGCTGCCAGATATCAGGCTTAAGAGCCTTTCAGAATACTTCCTCCAAATAATACCAACCCAACCCCGATGCAATACAACATACAAATATGATACGCTAATATGCAATTTGACAGATCGTACATTCAAATCGGTATACATGATAAGAGTAACATGCTAAAACACATATATCACATAATCAGATCGCGTAATCAGGGATCAAGTAACTCTTACAGACCCTATAGTAGGTCCTAGTCAACTTGGGTGACCCGAGCAACCTTACAGAGTATTTTAGAGAAAGGGGCTCACACGCCCATGTGGCCTGCCCGTGTGGGCCCACACACCCGTGTGGCCCACATTGCCCGATTTGGCTTTGGTCGTGTGGATTACATGGCCTGGCCCAGAATCTCACATGCTCGTGTGGCACACACGACCCAATTGGTCGTGTCTGTATCTTGCACACGGCAGCGCCAGTCCTTACACTGTCGTGTCATGGACCCGTGTCAAGTGCGCATGGCCTGCTTCGTCAATCATATGCCCGTGTGCTGCCACACGACCTACCATACAAGTGACCACACGCTCGTGTGGCGTCGACAGTTTTATTTTTTGACTTTCGTTGATTCTCGTTTTCTGTGTTTTCGGGTACACACCTGTATCATTTTCTATACCTAATCACTCTCGATCACCTCAGTACCTAAAATTGGTCATCGAAAACACCAAATTAGACTTTTAAAAAAAATTAACTAAAATCAAATCCATAACGAGTTATTCACCCTTCAAGTAATAGCCCTTTACCTTCGATCGAACAACGACAACACCCACGAATCTAAGTTCCCAATGAGTGACTACGAGCCTCTGACTCGTCACCTAATCGGCATCAACGATACACATCAATGACAAAATTAATGAATGGAAATCCTAACAAAACTTTCCGAATCAAGACGTAAACAATGTAGCACAAGTGAAAGAGACGAGTTGAAAGGTAAACGAACAAGTGTAAAAAGAAAAAGAGGGCAGAATTTCGGCAGTTAGTGTGGAGAGGGAATTTTCACGTCAAAACTTTTTTGGGGGAAAAAAAGGAGAGAAGAAAATTTTAAAAAAAATCAGGAGATGTGATACACATCCTAATTTCTCTTCTACTAACACCACAACTCAGAATTCAACTTCCACCCAAACTCTCTCCGAACCATGCCCAAAAAATAAAACTCGTTTGCTCACGTTGTGATTCGAACTCAAGACCATCAACACATTAACACTTTACTTAACCACTAGACCAGCAAGCCCATTCTAATATGAACTTACATACAATTAAACTTAAGTCTATTAAACAAGGTTAAAGCTTTATTCAAAAAAAAACCAAAATTTGCCCAAGACAAGGCTTGAACTTGGAACCTCTCATACACACCCAGAACTCTTAACCACTGAAGCAGATACACATTTGTGTGTCACAATTCACAAAACCAAAATATAACATTTTTGGGGTGGTACAGAGTATACTTTTCGGTTTTAGTTGGTTCCTTACTAAAACTAGTTGGATTTGAAATAGAGTATTGTAAATGACAGCTTGATGTGTTTAAGTAGCTAAATGACTTGTTTATTTGGTTTTTTAATTAGTTGTAAAAGGGATGTTTAAGGTAGGATTTGTCTAGAAATTATTATGTTGGCCTCCAAAGGTGTTGACTTAGCTCTTCATGATTGGCCACATGTAGGGTCATCCTGAGAGCCATGTGGGCTATAAATAACGATGTAGGTGATGTAACAGGGGTTCTTCTTTCTTTCTTGTACTTTGTTTTTATTCTTGTACCCCGATAGGAGGGAATAACCTTGTTAGAGAAGAGCCAACGAGTGTCTAAATAACAAATAAAGGCTGTGAAGCAAAAGACATCTGGTGTAACTAGCTTCATTGAGATCTTCAGTGAGTATCCAATTTGTGTGAGTTTTCTGTGAGTCTACTCCAAGTCCTTGTATATTGTTAGTTTTCGGGCTGTCATAGTTAAGGGTTATGAATTCAGATAAAATCATCTCCTTTGAACGTAGTAAATTGTTGCATGTAACCATTTGCATATGCATGTAAGTGATAAGAAATAAATATGACTTCCTTAGTGTGAAAAATTTGTATTCGGATATGATGGGCCACTGGTAGGGCATGTTAGTTGTTAACCAAGTTGGCGTATGTGTTGGGCCACTAGTAGGGCATGTTAGTTGCTAACCAGGTTGCTAGAGATGACAGGCCATTGGTATGTCATGTTAGTTGCTAAACAAGTTGGAGCATGTGCTGGGTTATTGGTAGGGCATGTTAGTTGCTAACCGGCCCGACATTATGGGTGATGCCATCTGTAGGACATGTTACTTGTTAACCATGGCAAAGAGAAACCATTTCAAAGAGCTTTGATCTCATGGGAAAACATGCATATGTACGAAATAGCATGGATTAAGACGTCTGTTATGATATGTAAATATGGGATCCAAGGTTAGCAGAAGGAAGGGTGTGGAAAAGGGAAAGAAAATATGAATTTGGATTTGTTTCATGTAATGAATGTTATGTATATTCGAAGTGAGATATGAGACCATATATATTCCTAAGGTTCAAACGGGACTCGATAGTCGTCGTAACATTGTCGGTGTAACACCCCTTAACCTTTATCCGTCGCCGGAATAGGGTTACAGAGCATTACCGAACATTTCAAAACAAATACAAATATTACACAGTTCAATTAACATATATTACATAAATTAATCATAATGTCCCTTTTATAGGTCCTCGAGACCCAAAATACGTGTTACAATCAAATTGGGACTCAATAGGAAACTCAAAAAAATTTTCGTGAAATTTCAAAATTTTTCCTAAATTTATGCCAATTTCAACCAAAACACATCACTTAATTTCTTAAACATAGAAAACATGTTCTCATATATATATATATGACTCTTATCATATTATAACAACATTTACATCCATATCCCAAAATGACAAATTCAACATTCTAGGTACATGCCATATACCAAAAGAAAAGTACTTTACCATAATAAGTTCGGGATTGACCTTGGATGCTGATTCGGTAATTTGACTATTACCTAACCTGCGCACGAAAATAAACCGTACGCTGAGTATAAAACTTAGTGGTATTTCTATAATCCGAATAATTATTAAATAAGAATTTATAATATTTATATATATTTAAACACACATAACAAAAATCATTCAAACAATTAATCAATTTCATAAATAGCCATTCATAACATTTTCAATTCTCTTCTCTTACTATTTCAATTTCACAATTGCTATTCAAATAGTTTTTCTCAATAAAATACATATATCATCTCACTATATCAATATTCATTTCATAAACCCATTGGTTCATACATTTCAATTTCATACCTCAATTCAAAATCCTAATCCATTTCATATTCAAATTCATTCAAAATCATTCTTATTGTCAATTCATTTATTTACCCCTATTAACAATACTCGGACTTTGGCTGTAACACCCCTATCCCGTATCCATCGCCGGAATAGGTAAAGGGGCATTACCAGACTTGAAACTCATATCAGAACAGTAAAAATTTCGAATTTTTTTTTAATAAAGAACATTCCTTTAGGTAAATACTAAAGATAGTCAGGGATACAATTTAACTTCTATAAGTACACATTCAAAAGATGCCATTTTCGCATGGCTTATATACATTAACCAAAATATTCTTCGGCCACTGGTCTATTCTTTACATGCCATAAAATAATTCAAAACATAACAGTAACAAGCAGTGGATAGTGATAGTGTGACTAGTTGCTGACGATCCCCGAGCCTGTAGCTTCCAAATGAGATCTATAAAACAGAGGAAACAAAGTAAACGGAGTAAGCATTACAATGCTTAGTAAGTTTTAAGCAGTGTCAACAGATAACAATCAAATTATAACATAGTTGTTTGTATTTTTATTTCACTCTTCCTTCGGGCATACCATCCCTTTACCGAATATGTACATCTCATCATATATAATAGGCAGATAAGCTTTCACATAAAAGTGAGCTCATGTGACATAGATATATTGTATAATTTCACATAACTCCTCACACTGATCTGATGTCACATAATCATAGGAATAGTCTCATAGATTGCTCACGTATGCATCACATAACTACCTTATGATTTAGTTCAAATCAAGCTCACATATAAACTTGGAGTACATACCTGTTCAACCTTTCGTATTGAATATATTTATAAGCAATTCTTATTGCGAAGTCTTATAGCTTTAAACTCTACTCAGATTATCGGCGAGACCTTTAGCTCAGATGAAATCTCCACACAAAGTCAGTGGGTCTTAACCCAGACATAGTCACCACATATGGTCATCTGGTCTTTAATCCCGGGTTTACATCATAGAGTTTCATGCATATTTATTCACATGTTACAACATTCACATCGACTATCATATCTGTAATTCATTTACCTCATCAAATATCTAATAAAACACACCTTCCGCCGTCTGTCATTTGGCCACAATATATATATATACACATCTCATACATATCTCACATTATCCATTCGGCTTCGCCACGTATATACACTTCCACGTTTATCACATTAGCCATTCTACCTTATCACACATATGCATGTTCACATTCATCACATTGGCCATTCGGCCTTATCACACATATGCATGTTCACATTCATCACATTGGCCATTCGGCCTTATCACATATATACACATTCACATTCATCTCATAAAATCCTAAATCAAAATACAAATTTTCATGTATTCACATCACAATTATCCAAATATACTTCACATACCACATATACTTTCATGTATACACTTTGTCTTGGCTGAATCTACATCCATCATTTTCCAATGAATAATTCAATTTCATGCCATACTATCATTTCATATTCGAATACTTATAAACTTACAATTTCACAAATTTTAATATCAAAGATCCATCTAACACTCATATATAATTTTACAATATCACAATTTAGAATTCACGTATGGGTTTAATCAATAGCTTATGAGCAACTAAAACAAGTTTTATCCATGTTTACAACATAACCACAAATTCTCTACAAGCTGTTTTCCTGAGCAACAGTCGTTAAATTATTTGTAACTGGGGCTACGAAATTCAAAATTATGTGCCGTTAATTTTCCATGAAAATAGACTCGTATATCCTCTATCAAAAAAAATTTCAGAATTTTTGGTTTGGCCAATCAATACCAGATTTTTCTTAACGTTTCCCCTATTTTACTGCTTGACTACTCTGACTACTCTTTACTAAGAATTTAATTTCTCATTGTACCGAATTCAAAATATGTTTTCGTTTATTTTGTTTGAAACTAGACTCATTAAGGAGTCTAAGCATATAATTTTATCTTATATTCATTTTTTTACGATTTATAATGATTTTCCAAATACTGAACAGGGGATTTCGGAGCCATTCTGACTCTGTCTCACACAACTTTGAAAATCTCATTATCGGCAACCCCTTTACTTACACGATTTCTTTTATACGAAACTAGACGCATCAAGCTTTAATTACATAATTTATTCAGCCTTTAACTCAACTCCCACAATTTATGGTAATTTTTCCAAAACACGCTACTACTGCTGTCCCTAACAGATTTATACAATTTACTCTGTAAAGTTCTCATTCACATATTTAAAACATAATATCATATATGCCGTCATTTAGAAAGTCATTGACCTTAACGTATATACATAATTCATACTCATCCCGTTTTAAAACTTAAAACTTACAAAGGAATCAAACTCAATTACTTAAGAACTTACCTCGGAAATTGCCGAACGATTTCAGATTGACTATTCGGTTAGGTAGCTTTTTCTCTTATCCGAATTAGACTCCCTAAGCTCTTGAGCTTGAATAAACAAATTGAATCTATTACAAACCAATTATACAAACTCATGGCCGAATATAACAAGAAGACTAACTAGATTCTACTAGCCACTCATTGCTCTATTATTAACCTTACTTAATTATAAACACATTCGGCAATTACCTCAACCTTATTTAATACAATTAACACCGAATTCCTCATGTAAAAAGTACCATTGCCGAATATCATTTAGTTCACCTTAATCCATCTCATGATCGAATGCCTTTAAGCTTAATATCAGGGTATCGTAACTCAACATTTATCAATATGTCATTAACAAAATATGCTCATGTCAAATTTACTCCTAATTACATCTCAAAATTCAACAAGCTTATAACTCATTTAATAATTAAATTCCATTTCAAAATATCAAAACATTATCAAATGTATACTCATCCTAAATGACCGAATGCACATTAACTAAGCACTTAACAATTTTCTTTAGCCATTGAACTCATTCAGCAATGATAAGGACAAATTTAACAAACCTTAAATTTAACTTATAATTGTACATATCTCATTCAAAACATCCACACCAATTTATTATCCAATCAACCATATCATACAATTAAAACCCTTGTTCAAATTATTATTCACTATAATACTATGGCCGAATCCCTCAATTAGCTAACATAGCCTCTTGTTTTCAATCTAAACACGTATATACAACCTAAATCCCTCTTTTAACACATAATTCACTATCTTGGAACTCATTTCCTAACTAATTTAACTTAGTCCAAAGCCGAATGCTATTTGAGCATTAAGCTCATGTTCTTTTCATTATTAAGCAAGTATTATAACTCAACTAACTTCATTAGCCGACTACTCAAGCTCATTTGAGCCACATATAGTAATTTAGTTTGTTTATACTCAATTAGAAACATTTCTCCTCACAAATTATCAAAACATACACAATGTAACCCATTGAGCTCATGATCGAATGCTTCATGCATCACAAACACAAAATCACATACATGGGTCATTTTAGGAGCTTTAAAACCAATTTAAATTTCTCAAAATCCAAAGAAAAACATATGAAATCATACCTTAATTCCCAACACAAGATGGCCGAATGCCTTAGGTGTTCTTCCTTCCATTTTTCTTTTTCCTTTTCTTATGGTTTCTGCAAGATGAAAAAAAAAGATGATGGAACTTTATTTTTATCACCACTACTAATATAAATTTATTATTTCAATATATAAAAATCATTTTATAATAAAATGTTTATTTATGTCTTTATTATACATAATCCCCACCAATTAAAAATGGAGACAAGAGAACACATTGTTACATGCATGTGTTGGCCGGCCATTTACATTCAAAAATGGTCTAATTGACATGCAAGTCCACATTTTTGAATACATGCTCTATTAGATCACTTTATATATTTACCTAACCTATTTTACCAATGTTTCACATAAGTCCCGTTTCAAAATTTCACATACAAATGGCAAAATTAATGCTTGAAATTTTTACACATGCATTTACTCACCTCATGAACATAGAATATAACTTTCAATTATTTATAAAACTCGGTTTCGTGGTCCCGAAACCACTTTTCGACTAGGGTCAGATTAGGGGTGTCACATTGGCGGATACACGGATCCAACCAAAATACACTAGTATGGCACTCAGTGCCTCATCGGATAATTCGAAGCAATAAGTTGACACCCAATATCTCATCGGCCATGTCGAAGTAAGTTGGTACCCAGTACCTCATCGAGTTTATCCGAAGTAATAATATGACACCGAGTGTCTCATCGACTCAAGGTCGAAGTATCCCTGAACACTTCCAATCCTATGGCATGCCAACTATATCGGACCCAACCCAATACAGTTAGTAAGGTTTTCGAATCACTTTTCAATTTCCAATCAATACACAATTCAATTCAAATAATCACATATACTCATAATTCAACTCAATTCAATTTTCATTTTTCAATACAATCAATATCCAATATTCACATTCACATTAATCACAAATTCATTTATACTCAATTCAATATCAACAATACCAATACTCACCTTAATTTCACTTATCATGCATATTAAATAATAAATACAACAAATAATTATTAGATTCAAATTATATAAATATAAACCGTAATTTTCGAGCTAATACTCGTTGACTTTTTATTTTCCTTTCCTAGCCGGGGTCTCCGATTCAACGTTTGCTACGAAATTAAAATAATTGAAAATTATCAACACAACACAATTTAACATTGAATGTTTCAATTTATATTCAACTTTTACCTAAATTCCAATTTAGTCCTTAAATCAAAACTAATTCTTTTTTCTTACAAAACTAATTTCATATCTCATTCAATTTCCACTTTAAACTAATTTCAACTCTCTAATTTCACTATAAAATCCTAATGTCAAATTTATTTCAATTTAGTCCCCAATATTCAAAACTTATAATTAAATTTACAATTCAATCCATTACTCAATTCTAACTTCAAATTCTATTAATTTAACCCCTAATTCTTCAATTAATTCAACATAAACTACATTTAAAAATTCCCAACTTTCAAAATTTCAACATAAATCAAGTAGTATTTTGTTCTAGGATTCTAAAAACATCAAAATTATAAGAAAAGATGCTAAATTGACTTACCACTTAAGCTTCAAACCTTGAAACCCTAATTTTCCCTTTCTTTTTCTTTCTCCCCTGTTCTTCTCTTTTTGGTTTCAATATTCTATTTCTTTTCTATCTTTTATTTCTTTTATTTAATTTATATAATATAATAATATAAAATATAATAATATTTTCTTAAATAATAAATAAATATATATGTATATTATAAATGTATGTATGTATTTATTACACATGTATATTTTTTTACCATACAATTGTCTCAATTTGATTTTTTATTTATTTAGTTATTATTATATTATATACTTAAATATTAAGTATTTGCATTTATAATTATTTTATACTTATATACATTATTGGTACAAATTTATTTTATTGCTACCATACACTTGTATTTACTTTTTACTCTACAAGTGTTACTTATGATTTATTTTCTCATTTAATCCCTTAACTTTTCTTTAATCTATAATTAAACTTTCACCCTATATTCAATCTAGTCCTTATACCTAATTAATATTAATTCAAGCTAATTTACCAAACCAAAACCTAATTAACCACACAACTAACCTCGTAAATATTTTTAATAAATATTTACTAGTCTGTTTTACAAAACGGAGGCCCGAAAATACATTTACGAGTCTATTTTACGAAAACAGAGGCCCGAAAATACAATTTCTGATTACCCGTAAATTTCGGGTTGTTACAATTGGATTTTTTGTCAAAGAATAATATGATAAATAATATAATAGCATTTAAATCAAATACATTAAAATGCTATTTAAACTTATGAACTTACCTCGATCACAAAAATAACGAAATAGGATCGACTAGTCCGATACTTTATCTTTCCCTCAATCTAGACCCTTACGAGGCTTAAATTGATCTAAATAATCAAATTCAATCCATTCAATGTTCATTCTATTCAATTCAGTCCAAAATACACACTTTTGCAAATTTACACTTTTACCCCTAATATTTTAATTTCTTTACAACTTAGTCCTTAAGCCCGTAAATTTAAATTCATGAAATTTCATCCACATAAAAAGCTAGAAGAATTCAATACACACTAATAGCAACTCATGCAATTCAATTTTTGACAATTTCACCTTGTATTTTACACATTTTACAAATAAATCCCTAATTGACATTTTCAACAAGAACCATTTTACAAAAGTTGTTTATAAATTAACAAGGATTCATTTTCTTCCATCAAACATCAAAAACCACATGTATACATTCATGGAAAAACCCTAACATTTTAATAGTTTTGCAAATTAGTCCCCAGGCCAGCTAGATTAAGCTACAACAATTCCGAAAACATAAAAATCATTAAAAACAGGACGAAATCACACTTACATGCAAAGATTTTGTGAAGAAAAATGGAAGAACCCTACATAAGCTTTCTACTTTCAATTTTCGGTGAAGAACAACTTTGAAGAAGATGAGAAATTTTTGTTTTAATTAAACTAACCTTAATTTACCTATTTACACTTTTCACCTTTAAGAATATGCTTAATTACAACAAAACCAACTCATGTATGTCCACTAACTATAATAATGGTTTATTTACCATCTAAGGCCTCTTACTTTAAGGTTCTATAGTTATTTCATGCCTTAAGCTACTATAACCCTACTTTAGCACCTGTTACGATTTAGTCCTTTTTATGAAATTAAGCATGCAAACGATAAAATTTCTTAACGAAATTTTTATATGACCCTGATAATATGCCATAGACACTAAAATAATAAAATAAATATTCTCACATCGAATTTGTGGCCTCGAAACTATTGTTTTGATTTCACTAAAAACGGGTTGTTTCATGTTGTAACCTTCCACTGATTTTCACATTTGACACTAGAGGCTTCCTCAGATATACACTCACCGCTAGCCACACGAACCATCCTTGGTGAGCACTAATAGTGTGGACATCCAATTTGACCATTGTTCCAATCAACTGCCTAATTGGTCGAAGAAGACAATCTGAATAAAGAAGCCTAATCAAAACAACTTGGTAATCAACTTCATTCTTGGCCATTGGGAAATCCAACGAATCATGGACAGACAACTAGGTAATGTCCATAAATTACCCACGATCCCCTAACTAAAACCCTATTAAAATCTTCCTAATCTCGAAATTTGATAATAATAAAAAAGAAGTCATTTTCCAGATCCATCATTTAAATTAGATATTAAGGATTTCACAGTAGAGAAATTGTATTCAGCAAGGCATTAAACACTATTCTTCTACCCAGAAGCTTTACAACGATTGTCTTCGCCATCTTACGACCAATATACTCTTAAACCTTGTTTGGAGACATTATCAACAGAACATCATCAACTACCTCCGTAACCACATCCCCTTCTAATAGTTCAAATTCCTCCTCCATGGAAACATTCTGTGTCGGAGTCGGTGAGGCCCATGTTAACATTGATTTAAATGATACCTTAGTAGTATCTGAATTGAACCTTCTGTCCATTCCTATTCATTGTTGGATCATCCATATCTGGCGAAAAAATTAGTTTTGTACGAACTTTTTTAGTCACCTGACCTTCACCGCTGCTTGAACTCGAGGGGTTTGAACCCACTGCAAAATCCACCGTCGACAAAGTATCAGTCATGGTTTTATCCGTCTCAACTTGATAATTCTTTTTTAAAGAATTTAAATATTTTATTTTTATCTAAAATAAATATTTCCATTATTAAATGTATAATTAAAGTCTAATGATATAATTTTAATAGGTTTTTTTTACTCTTTATACATATAATATATATCTAATATATACTATAAAAGGGTTAAAAAATTGAAAGAGAATTCAAAATATCATAACACTTTAAATCTATGGATTTGTTCCATCTTTTACGCTAATGGATAAATACTCATATATATATATATATATATAATTGGTTTACATTTAAATATTGATTTAAAAATGATTAATGCATTTTTGACACTTTTGTTTTTTAAGTGGCACCTATATTATTTTTTTAGATCAATGTGGTATTTATATTTGACAAATGCTACATATTTTTTATATCTAAAGTTAATAGGGTTAATTTCTTAGTGTTTAATTTGGATTTTAAAGTTTATTTGATAAAAATTCATAATTAAATAATAATATTAGCAATTAAATTTCATCAAATCAACTTTAAAACTCGAATTGAATCATATCAATTATATTGTATTTCACTAATTAAACGTAAAATTAAAAAAATTCACATTTAACACTAAATTTATTCTATTAACACAACCACGAAAAATTCAAACCTAATAATATTAATAATTAATTTTCATCAAATCAACCTTAAAACCTTGATTAAACACAAAAAAAATAACACGGTTAATTTATTTTTAAAATAAATAATAATCAAAGAATCATGTCTGACTATCTAAATGTCTAACATAATTACTGTAGCTTAAAACTATAAACAAATTTAGTTTCATTCTAGAATTTTTACATTAGAATTTTTTTATACATAACATTGATTTGAAGTACTTATTTATAATTTGGATAAATTACTATTTTAATTCATGTATTTTAATTTTTTAAAGTTAATCATTTTTAAATTTTTTATATGTTAAACATAAAGTTGATTTTAAGTAAATTATTCCTTTATATTAAGATTTTACTTAATTGATTTAACTTTTATTGTTATCATAGTAAAATTAATGAACATTAAATTGTTAAGCTTAAAATATAATTTAGAAAAGACACATATTAATAATATTTATCAAATTAAATTTATAATAAAATTTCATTTCATTCATTGATTCAAGTAGAGCAAATATGAATATATAATTATGAAAAAAACCCTGAATATTAACAATTTTGACATTAAAATAAATTAATTTAACAATATATATAATAAATAATGTGCAAGAAATTATTAATAATATTATTTAAATTATAAATATATTCAAATCATGATGATATTTTTTTATTGTACTATTAAATGTTTTTCAATTAAATAACATTAATATAACAGATTCTAAATTAATTAAATATTTTTAAAAATATTTTGTAATTACATTACCATTTCAATATATTGATGATTTTTTGAATAAATTTATTTAAAAATTTTAAACAAAAACTAATGTTATAAAAACTTTTATAAATTTAATAAACACAACTAACCGATGCATCACATGTAAATACAAACTAGTATATATACTATAACAATATGTGGTACACAAAAGGAAATAAATAATTATATTCAATGTTATAGTTTTTTTTACACATGTCACTTTTTATTTCAAGTATTTATTTACAATTTGGATAAGTTACTCTTTCACTTCTTGCATAAAAGTTATTCAATGCCTTTTGCTTAAAATTTTTCTTTATAACCTTTTACATCTTAAATATAAAATTAATTTTAAATAAATTATCTCTTTATTTTAAGATTTTACTTAATTGAATTAACTTTTAATTTTATAATATTAAAATGAATGAATATTAAATTGTTAAACTCAAAATATAATTAAAAAAATACATAACAATAACATATATGAAATTAAATTTATATTTTCATATATAATAAAAAGAAATTACATTTATTGAATAAAGTAGAGAAAAGATAGATATAAAATTATAAAAAAATCGAATATCGACAATTTTAACGTCAAATAAATTAATTTAAATAAATATATATAATAAATCACTTCTAAGAAATTATTAATAATATAATATATTCAAAATAATATTAAAACTATGATAATTTTTTATATTATTTTAATATTCAATGTTTTAAAATTAAATAACTTTAATATAATTGATTCTAAATTAGTTAAATATTTTGTAATTATGTTATTTTTTAAATTTATTAATAATTTTTTAAAAAATCACTAAAATTTTTAAAAAAAAACCAAAATTATAAATTTAATATATACCATCAGCTTCAATACAAATTAGTTATTTAAATAAATTTCAATGTTGGGTGGCAGATTTAGCTATAATTGATTACTGCGCAACTAAGAATTTGACATATAAATTTATTATTCCCATTGCGTAACTCAGTCTACATCAGTAGTACTAATCCAAGTATCCATCACAACTACCAGGCAATTTGCTCCTCTTTATTCTCAAGACGTTTTAACAGAAATTAACTCTTTTTTTCTCCCTTTGCTTAATGATTTCATCTTTTCAACATTTCTTTTCGAAACTTCTTCACTAATGGTATCAAATAGTTTTTATTTTATTTTTTTTCAATCATTTGATTCTACCTCATATATGTTAATCAATTTAAGATCAAATATTCAAATATAAGTATAAAATTATGAATATATATCTTGTGATAATAAATGTTAATAATAGTAATAGAATGATCCTAAAGTAATGAAAATACACTAATTTTACGTGGAAATTTACAAGAGAGAAGAAATTCACTAATGTTGAAAAACGAATGATACTATCTATTTAAAGGTTAAAAAACCTATTCTAATCAAAGTCAAATTAATAGTATGAGTATAGTTCTATACGGACTCAACTTGTACGATATGGTCCGTACCGTGGGGGCTACAACCCTCGACCTCTTGCCCCACCAATTCTTTTATTTTATCACTGTATTTATTTCTTCAACAAATGATAAAATTTAAATCACACAAACTCTAAAGCCCACCATGAAAATGAAAACAGACTGATTAAAACAAGTGTTGGAAAATATTGAAAAATTAGAGGCTGAGATTTGATGACAAATACTTGTTTTGCTTCCAAAAGGAAAAAGAAAAACGAATGTTATCAGCTAGATTGATATTTCGTGCACTTTATTTATTTTGGCATTGCTTTTAAGACTTTTCCAACATGAAAATCAAAGTGGATTGATGAGTGTACTAGATTTGATATTTTGGTATAGCTGTAGTTTAAAAAGTGCAATTGTGATTATCCTCGTCTAACTTGCTAATATTATTCCCATTTATGGTGGACTCTTCACATTTTTAATTGTGACTTCCGGAATACTAGAATTTAGACACAGTTAGCTTGGCAACAATTTTTTTTTTATTTCTTTACAGCCAAATATTACTAGTTTTTCAATATAAAAATATTATAAATTTTAATTTATAATCAAATTATAGTATGAATAGATTTAATCGTGATTCAAAAATGTTTCAAGCTCAAATTAGATTGGGCTTCAATTTGTTTAATAAATCATATTCATTATTCATAAGTAATAAAGGCTGTTTTATATTATTTTATAAATATATTTTTTTAAATTGTCATTGAATTAAAGCTCAGCAAGAAAAGTAAAAAAAATTAACCTAAACTGAGGTGTTTGATATTTTTATTTAAAATATAATTAATTTTAATTTTTTATAATAAAAAATTAAATATTTTATATTTAAAAAATGAAAATAATTTAAAATTTCTTCAAAGAATTATTGTTTCTCTTATAGAAATTTTTATAAGAAAACCTTACAATTTTTTTAAATAATATTAGAAAGTTATAAAACAAACTTCATTTTATTAAAATAAATTTAAAAATCTAAAACAAAAAATTAATATAAAAAATTAAAAACTGAATCAAACAAAAATGAATTATTATAGACTATTCAAAAAATCTAACAAACCCAACTGAATAGAACCGATATCATTCCTACTTCGAACAATAATTCAAGTAGGAAATGTGAGTTCAAATTATTAAAATGCCTATCCAATGCTTACTTGGACCGGCATTTATCCTTTGATAAATTTAGTAATGAGATAAATAATATCAACTTAGTTAAATATATTTTCATAAAATTATACCAATATTTTCTTAAAGAAAGAGTGAAAATCACTTTTACTTATTTTTCGTTTGAAATACTATTGCATGTGGTTACTAACTTCTCTTTTCAAAATTTAACCATTCTTCATCTAATTTATTTTTAACAACAACATGGATGTAATGTTTGAAATTTATCACTATTTTTAAAAAAAAATCATTTAATATATATATAAAGTTTTTAAAAATATTAAGTGATAAAATTAAATAAATTTAAAATATCAAATACTCATCAAAAATAAAGATTTGGATGAAGTGGTAAATAAAAGATTTTAAAATTATTGGTAGAATATGTTCAAAACTCGCGATATGTAAATTCTAATGCTCCAAAAAAAAAGATTGTTTAAATTATTTCATAAATTAAACAATAAGATCATCCCATACCATGCATATTACAATTTGTAATTCAACAAATCTAACATAAATAATTAAAAAATTAATTTAAATTTAAATTATACTTTAATTATTTTTTGGAACAAATAAATAATAAAAATTATAATTAAATATATTTTGAACTTAATTTTTTTGGCACCGATCAATACACTAGATTTTGATCAATACGAACGAAATCAACTGGTACACACCAGTATGACCTATACCGATAAAAATTTGCATCAGAACGGAACCTAAAGTTTGTTGTTCCAATTTATTACTAGAATGAAGCGTTCAGTCTATATAGCCGGTACTTGTCACGTGTAACACCTGGTTTGGTGGGTTCTGAAATTGGCAGGTAAACCAAGTAGTACTTCGAGTGGCGTAGTGCTATCCGCCCAACCGATGCTCTTGGAAAGGAATTGTCTTAGAAAGGATGAATTGTTAATGAAAGAAGCTTGGTAATGTATTATGGAATTTTAGGTAATTAGGTTATTGCTGAAAAGTATGGTATGCCAAGTTTGGTTCATTACGGTTGCGTTTTAACGGGGTGGTTAGGAACAAACGATGGAATTGCTCTCTCTATATAAATATATATAATGCTAGATTTTTGTGCACATTTCTTTACAACTGTAAACCACCTATACGGCAGATTGAACATAATTATGACGCGTGTCATGTTTCCATAGGGACAAAGGTTGTATATTTAGATAACCAGGATTGGAAAAGAGGAATTTTTCTTCTTCCTTCTTCAAGAAGTATTTTTGTCTATATCTAAGGGAACATAGAGTATTTCCTTCTTTCACTTAAGCTAAGTTGTAGACTTGGATCTTTACCTGTGAATGTTCCATGTCAAAGTAAGGTTATTGACCCTTCATATTATGTTGCGAAAGAGTAAATCTGTTAACTTAGTAGATCCGTAAGATAGATGATATAAAGCTCTATTTAAGAATTTTTGGTGTTAGAAATGCTGGTAAAAGATAGATCCTGATGAGTTTCCATGTTTTGTAGCAGTAATTACTACTGAACTTACAAGGGAAGTCTGAATCTGGAGTTTGGAACTATTTTAGGTGAGAATCAGGTGAGTATCTAGATTGACTCATGTGTGTATAATGTTTTTTCTAAATGCTTCCGTGAAGAACAATATGAACTGTGAATTGAAACTAGAAAAAGATAGTATAATGAATATGCTGATGTGTGAATATTAGTTTACGGTTACATGTATGACTCATATGAACCTTACAGGTGTAGAGTATGTGATAAATAATCTAAAGTTAAAGCTTGATTATATGAGCATGTTTTGAATGTATGAGGTGAATAGTGTGTTAAGTTTTAATGTTGTCTATGCATAAAAGGTCTATTAGTGAGCCTGTGTCTATTTTCACAGAATCGTTTAAAGGGGTCTGTTAGGACTTTAATCATGACATCTGAAGGGAAAAGTCCATGACACCATATCGAGTAAAAACATAACTAATTGGTTATGACATCATATGGGATGATTTAAAGGAAGGTTATTACCTAATAGTTTTTTCTATGTGACCCAGGACGATGAGGGGCAAATCTCATGAAACGTGAGTCTAGTCGAA
Source organism: Gossypium hirsutum (assembly GCF_007990345.1). NCBI lineage: Eukaryota > Viridiplantae > Streptophyta > Magnoliopsida > Malvales > Malvaceae > Gossypium > Gossypium hirsutum. Next base: position 82,472,848 of record NC_053424.1, on the reverse strand, counting down.
TCCCTATTGTAAAAACACCAGAAAATGAAAGCCTTTGTGGCATATCTGAAACGGAAGCCTTCGTGGCATTCTCTAAAAGAATGACCCTTGTGGCAACCATCTGAAGGGAACACTTTTGTTGCGAACCTTGAATGAAAGAAATGGAATGTATGAAAAACTTTGAAAGAATGAAATTTTTGGCGGACTCTGAAGAAACAATATGAAAGACAATCTCTAAAATTAAAGTCTTAGTAGCAATGTATGAAGGAAATGCCCTTGTGATAGATTGTGAAGAAACAACCTCTATGGCGAATTCTGCAGGGAAGGTTTTATTGCGCACACAAGATGGGCCACTATTGTGGCGTAATCTGGAAGGGCTTCCAATGATGAACCATGAAGGGTACTCTTGTGACAGACTCTGTGTTACGTAATTAGTGTATCCTACATTGTCCCTAAATGTAAATAATAAGACCAATAAGTACAAGACGTATAGTGAAGAGATATAGTGAAGAAATGAAAATATATTCTGGAAGTGAATGTAAGCATGGTACGCTCTAGAGGAAATACTGATCATCTGTGTATGGGCCTCTTTTTGAAACTCGATTGAGTCATGGCTTAGTGATTGAAGAATGTAGGTAAAGTCTCAAAGATACTGAAGAGATGGAAAAAGGCCTTAAGGTAAGGTATGGAAATGAACGTAAGTATAAGAATGACAATTGAGGAAGTAATCATTAAAGGAAAAATGAAGAATAAGGGTGGTGAGACAATAATTGAAACATTGAATATTATGTGCAAGTATGATTCATGTAAATGAGTGTTTGACTTACTAAATTCTTTTGAACTTACCTCAGTGTGTTATGTTTCAAGTGGGTTTTTAGGGTCTTAGTCTAGAGGGACGACATCAACACTATGCTGAATGAGTGGCGTATTGGTTTATGATGCATACAGAGCAAGCTTGATGGCCAGATCGAGTCTGAGTTGATACATTTTTTACAGAAACCTTTTTCGTAAGATAGTTATATTAGGCTAGGGCCTCAATTTGGTCGTAGTTGTAACTAAATTCTCGATGTTTTCTGGTAAGATTTATTCATTGTTTATACTTACATATTTTATTAAGGAAATTGTAAAGTTGAACAATTGTATTCAATTGAAATTTGTACAAGTAGAACTAAGTTTTAATTGTATAAGACCAATAAAGTCCAAGATTCGGATCTGATTTATTGGGTCGAGTTTGAGGCCACACTAGGTTCAAGTTGGAATTCGATTCATGTGTAAATGTCATTTGAAGGAATAAATTTAGGAGAACTAGATCACAGTTGGGCGTGAGGAACATCGATTGGTAACGCGATGAAATATGTGTGTTCTTTTACAAGTGATTTAGGACAAACAGTGCGTATGTTTAAGGCCACATGGTTTTCCACACGGGTGTGTGGACCACACAACCATGTACTACTGTTTCGTTAGGATACTTCGATTTTCAATGGCCAAGAACCTCCCACACGGCCTACTGCACAGTCGTGTCTCTCTTGTAGAGTAATTTTAATGTTTACCACACGGGCACAGTCTGTTACAAGGCTTGGCCACACGTGACCCTTGTTTTACAATTTTGCCTAAAAAATTATGAATTGTTCTGTGTGGTCCCTGTTAGTCCCCGAACTATTTTTCGAGTTTTAATTCTCTAAATTGAATCCCTGACAATATGAATATTTGGAATCTATGATGTAGATGACTGAATTATTACCATTATATACATGATATGTAAACATTACATACTTATTGCTACCATTAAACCAAAAACATGTTAAGCAAGTTTATTGCTACTGTATTGATTTATTATAACCATGTTAATTGCTACTGTATTGACTTGATATAAACATGTTTATTGCTACCGTAATGATCTGTTATAAGCATGAATATTTCTATTCTATTGACTTGTTATAAGTATGTTATTGCTATTGTATTAGTCTGTTATAAGCATGACATGTTGCATTACATGAGGTGGGACGGTATGAGCGGGGGAAGAATCAATATTTTATCAGGAATGACTAGTGGTTCATCCACAACGTATTTCAGTGGTTCATCCACAACGTACTAGAAGCTTGTCTACAAAGCTTTTTATATGAAAATTAGTAGTTCATCCATCTAAATTTTTATTATTAGTAGTTCATCTACAACGATTAGTGGTTCATCCACAACGTGGTGTAAGGTAGCTCCTCTACATTAGTGTTTAGTAGAGATGATGGGCGTCAAAACCACCAAAAATGATTCCTACAAGAATAACTCTAAATTGTAGTAAGGAGTGGTAGTAGTGTCGAGTCTACAAGGATTGGATGTTGTAATCAACTTTTGTGTTTACTTATGAACAGAATGTTCATTGTGTCAAAGATCATGGCAAGAGTCGTGCCACGACTCCAAACGTACCTACAACCAAAATAAACAAGTAATCGGAGGGTTTTGAGAATGTTTAGAAAGTAAATAATCTATCAGCGTAAATAAACAATTAAATAATATTAGAAATAAATTTAGTTCGAGAAATAAATTCAGAATTTTGCAAACAGAAATAATAAGCCTTATCCTGAGACTCAGTAAATTCTGTATCAATGATCGATCCTCGAAAATTAATCTTCTCCTCCAACGATAAGTTGGTTATAGCAGTTAAGAACGTCCTAACCACCAATTCTTCCTCTTGTAGCTGGTACCAGTATGACCTGCAGACCAACCCTTACCGATTACCTAACCGAGCTGTGACAGCCCTAAATTGACCCTAGTCGGAAAGTGGTTTTGGTACCACGAAACCGAGTCTTATAAATAATTAAAGGTTATATTCTGTGTTTATGATGTGCGTAAATGCTTGTGTGATAATTCCATACTTTAATTTGGTCAGTGTATGTGAAATTTATTAGTAGGGACTTATGTGAGACAATTTAGAAATATGCTAGGCAAGTGTTAAAGTGGCCTATTAATATATGTGGGAAAGTGCTTGTCCTTGCATGTCAAATTAGCCAAATTAAAGCATAGTGGCCGGCCATGCTATGGGTGGAAACATGTCACAAACATGTTATGTTAGTGATGTATGTTAGGAAAAATAAAATAAGGAGCATGGTAATAAATAATGAAAGGGAATATGATGAAAACAAAGAAAAAAAGTGTCCATCCTTTTTCATTTCTTTTGGCCGAAAGTTCTAAGGAAGAAGGAAGGAGCTCTTGCTTCATGTTTGGCTTGGAAGAGGATTAGGAGGAGGTTCGGCCATACTTGTATCTAGGATAAGGTATGTTTGATGTTGTGCCATGAGACTCATGCATGTTTTTAGTTGTTAGCTTGAGTTCTAACTAGCCCATGGTTCAAATCTTTGCTATGTCATGGAGATGATATTCGGCTAAGGTGGATTGGTGTTGATGTCATTTTCATGCTAAAAGTGAAGCTTTGTAATGATGCATGTGATGGTGGATTGATGACTCTTGAATCTTCTTTTTTAGCATTTTTGAGTGAGACATTAAGTTCTTTGTTTAACCATGACCAAAATTGAAATGGTATGGTGTTGGGATGCATTCGGCCATGGTAGGAAGTAGAAGAGAAATGTGGTTGTTGTTCACGTTATTTAGATGAGAAATGGTAGTAAGGTGAAGTGCAAATGTTAGTGTTTGATTTACTAGTGTGTATATGTGTATTAGCCGAGTTTTGAATTTGAAACAAAATGGTATGTAGTCAATACAAGTAACCATATTTGTAGGAAGTATTAAGCATATACTCGGCCTCAACCTAGACATGTATATTCGGCCACATGAGATAGGTTGGTGTTGCATGTGTTCGGTTAGAGGCAAGCATATTGATGCTTTTATCTTGGCTTAGATAATCGGCTAAAAGAGAGTGTGGGCTAAAATGTTGAGTTTGATTCATGATTTCCATATATATATGTGACTTTAATGCCTAATGTATATATGGGCTAAGTACCTTGAGGTTCTCTTTTGATGTTCAAATGAATTGTGTTAAATTGCTTAATGTGATTAAAAATGCGCATGACCATTGTGTATTTGAGCTAAAAGGTGTTCATATGACCTATCAAGCTCCTTGTCATATTCGGCCATAAGCTAGCATAATGAGACTTTAATAAGTTAAATTTGTTTGAATTAGCTCAAGAGCTTAGAGGACCACAGTTGGATAAGGGAAAGGAAAAAGTTATCGAATAGCCGCCGAAAACGTTCGACCACATCCGAGGTAAGTTTTCGAGTAATGGAACTTAGATTATGATTTGATTAGATCATGTTTTAAGCAAATCGAAATCATGCTCTCTATATGTGGCTATTGAGCCGAAAATGATTATGCTCGATAAGCGACTTGTGATTGAATCCTAGTTAGCAAAATGAAATATAGATGTGTCATGATTTATTGATATGTGTATGGATATTCGGATGATAACCGGGCTAAGTCCCGAAGGCATTTGTGCGAGTTACTAATTCCGAGCTAAGTCCCGAAGGCATTTGTGCGAGTTACTAATTCCGGGCTAAGTCCCGAAGGCATTTGTGCGAGTTACCAAATCCGGGCTAAGTCCCGAAGGCATTGGTGCGAGTTACTATAACCGGGCTATGTCCCGAAGGCATTTGAGCGAGTAGCTATATCCGGTTAAATTCCGAAGGTACGTGATTTGGGAATGAGCGATCTTGCTGTAATAATTTCAATTAATACGCTCGTAAAATCCCAACAATGAGGTATGTTTCCTATGTGCATTGGAATAGTTGATTTCTTTCGAATATTATTCGCTCAGTCGAGTAATGAGCTTTCGGTCTTTGACTAAGATGATCCCTTATGTATGAATATAGGGGTTGGAATGTGAAGTAGGAATGATTTGAGAATATGTATATTTGGAATTATCCGTTTAGTTATATGAATGCCATACTTCAATTGTGCTTAATTTCAATGCTCAAAACTTACTAAGCATTAAATGCTTACTCCGTTCTATGAATTTCTGTTTTATAGATTTTGGTTCGTCAGCTATCGGACTCGGGATTATTGAAGTCGAAGTCTCCCACACTATCAAAGCCCCTTTTGGTACACTTTTGGTTGAACTTTGAAATGGCATGTATAGGACTACCCTTTTTGTTGTTGGTCATGGACCCTTTGGTTTTGTATAAATTTGGATAGCCATGCGAAAATGGCTTATATACACTTTGAGCTTAATATTATAATCGTCTTGTATGATGTTCATTAAGAGGTATGGAAATATTTGGGAACGATTAGCCATTGGAATGGTTAATCATGATCATATTTTGTGCTATATATGCTAAAGGGCTAGTTGAATCATGGAAACTATGTAATAGGTAAAGTTTACCCTAAAGGCTGATGCTGGCAGCAGCAGTGATGTGGATGTGAAAAATCACTAAAAATAGTAGGAATGGAATTAAATAGTGAATAAATTATTTAATCAAACCTTGATGAATCTATTTTCATAGGAAAGTAACGGAACGGTCATATGAATAGTATATTATGAGATGTTAAAGTTTTCGTGAAACAGGGCCAGAACGGTTTCTGGATTCCCTGTTCCGACTTTGGAAATTCATTATAAATTAACCAGAGATAATTAGAAGTCATGTCTTATATGTATAGATTCCTTGTTGAGTCAAGTTTCATTAGAAACAAACGGAATCAGTATTGAAGCCCTGTACAGGGAGATATCCAAGTCGTAATACGCAAAGGTCAGTGTAGTCAAACCCTGACACAGGGGGGACTTTAACTAATAAACTGTACTAAATTGGCTTGACCAAAAATTCTAGAAAAAAATTTGTAGATGAACATATGAGTCTAGTTTCAGGAAAAATTTACGAAACTGGTTTTCGAGTTTTGAAACTCAAGATATGATTTTTAAGGGGAAAGTGATGCAGTAACCAGCTTGTCTGGAAAAATTTTCAAATGGACTGTGAAAATAAATGTATTATGTCTGTTAGCACCTCGTGTTCGACTCCGGAAACGGTCTCGGGTACGGGGTGTTACACGAGCCCTTACCTATTATCTAACCAAGATACACGAGTTCCCGATTCAAGATTCCGGTAGCCTTGCATTCTGAAGAACCCAACTCGAATTAACGGCCTCAACCGCATGGGTCGTTTAAACTCGATCACTTCTTCCTTGATTTTTTCTCGAAGATCCGAATACATCACAACCGACTCATTTCTCCAACTATCAGCAAACACGACTCTAACCTAACGTGCACTTTGACTTGAAATTAAGTTTAACTTTAAGGGATGAGTTGTCAATCCCGATGCTTAGGAAAAATGTGAATACCGATTGGAAGGATTTTTAGCACAAATACGTATCTCACGATTCTCGATCGGAAAGAACACCGGCCTGAGGCTAAGATGAAATTTAGGGTTTGATGACTATGGTGAAGGAAGGAACAAAAAGGACTTGGAAAAAAATTAGCCCAATTTTATAAAAACAAGAAAAATATAAATGAAAGTAGCAGTATACTTACGCCAATTTGAAAGACAAGAGAATAATTCAATTCCAAATCGAAGTATGCATGTAGAACTAAGTGATGATTTTCCTAATAACATTAAGGCCTATTTATATACATAAGATTTGTTATTTTTGGCCTTAACTAATTTAACATAAAATCAAAATTAAAAATTTTTTTTTTCTATTTTTGGCTTTTACAAAGTCAAAATTATGATGAGTCCTTGGCTTTCTCCGCATTTTTTATTCGGCCTCATTTTTAGTGATTTTGTTTCAATTTGGTCGTTTTCTGCTTGTTGTTGTCTCTTAGTGTCTCAATTGTATCCCTGACAAGATTAAAACATAACAACACTAATTTAGCGGGGATCTATTTTGATAAATTGAAACTGCACTGCCATTCATGAGCACGTGCATACATAAACTGTGTTTTTTGAAATATTATGATATTGATGTGTTGATGTAAAGAATTGATACTCCGATAGTTCTTCTAGGCCATTTCGGTGGCCAATGTAATCTTCCAAATTCGGGCTTAATGTTTAGGCCGGGTTGGGGATGTTACAGTACTAACTATCTTGCTTTTTAAGCCAAAGCAAAAGGGTAGAATATCTAGGTTTTGACTTTTCAAAAGCTTTTTTTGACTCTTATTTATGTTAATTATAAATTAAATAAGATATATATATTCAAATTAAATTTTGTGAGCAATTTATATATATTTCTTAAAAAGTTTTTAAAATTTATATATTATAATATTAACAATTAACAATTATTGTTATAATTTTTTAAAATATAAATTGAATATTTACTATTACCAAAATAACATTAATGTGAAATAATAATAATAATAATAATAATAATAATAATAATAATAATAATAATAATAAGATGCGGAGAAGGAAGGATTGTCCTCATTTGAGTCAATTATTAAACTAATTATGAAATTTTTATTAATTTATAAGAGTTATGTATGTATGTAATGTTAATATGTATATTTGAACAATTTCATTATAGATTCTTATAATAAATAATTTATTTTATATTTGTTTAAAATATTTAAAATTAAATATAATATATAAATATTAATAAATTTAAATTAACTTATATTTATTTTACATTACAATATCATATAAAAACACTTTTATTGCATTTTTCCACGAAAACAAAGTTAAAATCGCTTTCAATGACTAAAAGAGGGTGTATACAAAACTGATAAATAATTAAATTTATATAAATATTTATATATATATATATATATATATATTAGTGTTTACCTGTTAAGAGTAGTGGAATGGAACAGTTAGATTGTTTTTAGTTAATCACCATAGATGAAGGAAGTAAATGAGGTCTAATGATGTAGTGATGATGAAATAAAATAAAGTAGAAACCAAGTTTATGAAAGGAGGCGATGAGAGATGTTTCATTAGGATGGGGCCGAAAGATTTTGGATAATTAGAAATAATCAAAGATTTAAGTGATAGGGATACCAAAAGGTTAGGCAGCCAAGTATTTGTTGCGTGCTAATTAACCCAACTTCGCTTTATTATTATTATTATTATTATGAATAAAACAACATATCCAACCTTTAATTTCAATTCTTGATGACCAGACTATTCATCAGCCAAATGTGAACTTCTCAACAACAATTGCTACTTTTCCAAGAAGTGCGAAAAAGCGTCAAAAAGTGCAAGCATTATTGGCCAATGAGGAATCAGAATTAAACAAAATAAGCATATTCGTGAAGAAAGTATTAAAATTATTTGTCATCGAAAGTAACATATTTCAAGTGAAGACATGGACATAATCTACATGGATTTTTCATGCAAAAGTGATCCCCCCTTGATAGCTAAATCGTCCGAAAGATATGAAAAGAATACAAGCTCAAATCTTGTTGAGGAAACTTGGGTCTCCGACCATTAATGGAAGGTATAATTTTATTTGGGTGTTTTATCTACCTTTAGAAACTGTTTCAATTGATATAGAAACGAACTGAAAACTTATGGAAGAGTTAAAAATTTAGTCATAAATTTAATTATAGTACAGAGATATATATAGATTTATTTGATGCATAAAGTGTTTAGACTTCACAAATAAAATTATAAGAATCATATAATTTATACATAGATTTTAGAATTTTTAGAGCTTTTAAAAATATTTATGTTTTTAAAATTTTTAATTTCTTTTTAGTTTTCCTTTATTTTAATTTTTTGAATTACTAATATTATATATAAGGTTTTTACAAAATTTTGTATCTTATGAATAAATAAAAGGGTAAACTTCAAAAATAGTCACTTTTGTTTGTCTCGGATTACATTTTAGTCACTTACGTTATCATTTTGTTACAAAGTAGTCATTCTGTCATTAAGCCCCGTTATCTCCCTAGCGACAATCCTACGTGGCAGTCCAAATGGGTTTTAAATGTCAATAGTTTTTTCAAACAAAATGGACAATAAAACTAAAAGGAAAAGGAGACGAACGATTTTTCTTTTCTAGTTCAAGTTGGTATTTAAAACCCATTTAGACTGCCACATAAGATTCTCATTAGGGAGGTAACGAAGTTTAACTGTAGAGCGACCACTTCGTAACAAAACGATAACGTAAGTGACTAAAATGTAATCTAAGGCAAACAAAAAGTGACTTTTTTAGTAGTTTACCCTAAATAAAAAATTAAGAATTTATTTAAATTTAAATTTTATATATTTAAAATTTTAATACATATTTTTTGAAGTTTGATTTTTTAGGGATCAAAATGACATGGCATGTGTAATCTCATTGGTCGAAAGTGGCACCGAATTATTTGACAACGTCAACTTTTAAATTAAAACCTATGACAAAAAGATAATTGAAGTACAAAAAAATTTTAAATATGGAAACGAATATAATTAAGCGTCGTTACAATGTTTCAAGGGCACCACTACACTCACAATCAGTCATTCTCATTAGGGAATGACAAACACTGTCGTAACCATTTTTTTGAAAAACGGGAATCAACTTGGATTTTAAAAAAACGAAAATGAAAAATAGGGAGTCGCCACCAATCTTTTTGATGAGGTGTGATCGGATCACCTTAAATTAATCATTTTAATAAAAGTCAAGATTTACTAAAACAATAATTTTTGGTCTACGAAAAATCAGAAAACGAGTTCGGGAGTCGGTTACGCACGAGGAAGGATTAGCACCCTCGATACGCCCAAAATTGGTACCTAGTTGATTAATTAGTGTCTTAGTGTCGAAGATTGAAAACTTGGAAGACTTTTGAAATACGATCCCTCTTTGTAAAGGAAATGCTCAAATATTAAAGACCTTCTCGTCTCAAAATATGAAATGTCACATCCAGTGAGTTAGGACACAACATCTTGAATTTTCGAGAGCAAGCTTGCCTTTTATAAAATCTGTGTATTTTATTAAAAGGGTATTCGATTATTTAGAGTAAACGAGAGAAATCGAAACCCAGTAAGTTAGGGCACGTTTTCTCGAATTCTCAAACACTGAATATTGCCTTTATTTCAAAACAAATTCTTATTTCGAGATGACAAAATGTCATACCTGGTAAGTTAGGGCACAACACTTCGCATGAATAAGCATTTTTCAAAACTCGTATAGTGATTTAAAAAGAATATATTCCGTTATTTAGGTTAAATGAGAAAAGTCGAAACCCAGTAAGTTAGGGTACGATTATCTCGAATTACCTAATAGGAGATATTACTTTTATGAAAGAATCGTTTTTAACATATTAAGTAAAAACGTGATTTATATAAAATATAAAGCAAATTAGGGTATTAATATGTATAATAACATAATGATAGGTGTGATGGTGTCAAAAAACAATAACGTGAGCAGTTATAAATGATGAATAAATAGAAATGTTAGTAACATGTAAATATAAACAAATGCATGAGGAAAATAAAACGATTGAATACATGAGTAAATAAATGAAAATGAATAAAACATAAAAATGTTGATGATAACGTAGACGATAATAATAGCGATAACATAAATAATAATAATATAAAACGATGCGCAAATATATACATGGATGTATTGAGATATATACGTAATAATAGAAATAAAATATATACGTAGTATTAAAAAAGGAAAATATACATAATATACATATATGTATATAATATATATATGAGATATAAAAATGTATATACATGGTAAAACATAATATGATATTTACAATATATAAAACTATAATAAAATGATATACACGATATAATATTAATTTACATAGGCATAATATGAAGTATTATATATAAATATATATTAAAAGTATGTATATATGACACAAATGTATTAACAAAACAATAATACCAAAACTAATAATAACAATAATATATAAATGTATACGTATATATATTAAAGATATATAATAAATATTAATAATATAGAGGTAAAAATAGATATAACAAAATGTACATAATAGAATATTTGAATATGTATACATAAAACATATATTAGGAACAATAATAATATATAAAACAACTATAAGAATATATATATAATATGTATATATATAGTATTAATTTAAAAGGGGCTAAATAATAAAATATGCTAAAAATAATAATACAAGAATGGTACAATAGAATAATGAATAATATTAAAATAAAAAAAATATAGAAAGTGTATTGAATAGGAGAAAGGGACTAAATTTGAAACAAATATTAAGTTTGGGGCCGATTTAAAAAACTAATAAAGAGAAGGGACTAATTTGAAAGCGCAAATAACATACGAGGTCCAAAAGGGCAATTTACCCGAGCCCTTGAAACGGTGTCGCTGAAGGGATGACCAACTTGCAAAATGCGATAAACCTCGGGGCTAATTTAAAAGAATTGAAAACTTGATTGCAAAACATATAAAAAGCGGAAGGACCAAGCATGCAATTAGCCCCTAAGAGAAAAAACATGCGGATCCCAGGGTAAGACGGGTCGGGTCTTCGGGTCGCGCCTAAACGGCTCCATTTCTGGGTTTTAAAAGGGCCGGGCAAAACGGTGCATTTTGCCGGCCTATATAAGCTAATTATTTTTTTTAATTTCATTTCCCTTCTCCCATTTTTAAAAAGGTCTTCTAATCCTCTTTTTTCTCTCTGCAGGTACCCTGGGTCCGGCCAGCATTCGTCGCCGTCCGTCGCTCCTTCCGCTGCCGGTGCCTTCGTCGCGGTGGCCGGAGTTTCAAAAAGGTGTATTTTTTTATTTTATTTTTTATTTTCCTCTTTATTTTAATAATATATATGCACAACCATGTAATCAGGAAATAAAGTAAAAGAGGAAAGAAAGAAATCGATTCAAAACTTAGAAAATTTAAACACCTTTCGATCTTCTGATTTTGATTTCTTCCTTGGGCTTTGTTTTATTTCTTGCGATTTGTTGATGTTTTCTAATCTCTGTTTTGGTATTGAGTCTTCTTTTTTTGATATAGGTGGTTGAAATCTAAGAGATTTTATTGTAAAAATCTGCTAACCTCCTTTACAAAATCATCCATTCGGCTTTTATAAAGCCTTTACAATCTCTCTGCTTTCTACACTATTCTCACATTTAATGGTTGCAGGTGCAGAGGCGGTGGGGCAGAGGCCACTTGCTGTCGACGTGACTGGGGGCGGTGGGATAGGTGATTTAGGCAAGGGTTTGTTTTTTTTAATTTTGGTTTTGATTTCGGGCTGATGTTAGGCATTGGGCCCGTTTGGGGTTTGGATAGGTTTAGTATTTTGGGCAAATTGGGTTAGGGGTTTTGGGCCCAAAATTGGGCTTGTACAGCTGCCCCTCTTTGCTTGTTGTCATGTAACGAGAACAGGGCAAAGACTTAAAAAAGACCAATTTTGCCCGATCTCACCATGTCTGGACTTGTTTAGCGCTCCTTTTCTCCAGGTATCTTCAATGTGCTCCATTGCAACTTCAGATAAGATCTATTTGTTTAGCTTGACTCTGTTCCACAGCATCTTCAGGGAAGTAAGATTTGCTATCTTCATTCTGCTCCGCTACAACTTTAGGGAGGTAAGACCTGTGACTTTAACTAACTCTACTAAAACTTCAAGGAGATCTCCTGTGGCTTGGGTCAACTCCACTGCTGCTTCAGGGAGAAGACATTTGATTTTCAACCTGTTACCCTACTGCTTAGGGGTTTAAGGCTTGTCATCATCGATTTGTGAATTCAACCTGTTACCCTACTGCTTAGGGTTTAAGGTCTGTAAGTTTGCTTGCTACCCTACTGCTTAGGGGGTTGAGCCCATCATCTTTGATCTGTTTCCCTACTGCTTAGGGGATTAAGATCTGTAAATTCAGCCTGCTTCACTGTAACTTCAGGGGGACAAAATCTATAATTTTCAGCCTATTACCCTACTGCTTAGGGGGTTAAGGTCTGCAAATTCGGCTTGTTACCCTACTGCTTAGGGGGTTAAAGCCCTTTGAATTCAACCTGTTACCCTACTGCTTCGGGGTTTAAGGTCTGTACATTTAGTCTGCTCCACTACGACTTCAAGGAGATGAGACTTGTAACTTTAGTCTGCTTCGCTGAGACTTCAGGAAGACAGGATTCGCTGGATTTGATCCGTTCCACTGCAACTTTAGGGAGACGAGATCTGTAATTTTCAGCCTATTACCCTACTGCTTAGAGGGTTAAGGCCTGCAAATTTGGCTTGTTACCCTACTACTTAGGGGATTAAAGCTCATCATCTTCGATCTGTTTCCCTACTGCTTAGGGGGTTAAGATCTGGTGAATTCATTGATTCTAGGAACATGACCTGTAGAATTAGTTCCATGTATTTATGCTTATGCCAAAGAATTAGGATGCTATGATCAAAATGAATCAAATGCTCCTAATTAGATGCATTATGAATGATCTATGAATGTATGGGTGCAACATGTTGTGAGCGTGAATCCTTTTTAATGTTTAGGTTGCCATTGCTCTTTCTTCATCAAAGTTCTTTCACTGAAATGGTACCCTGTCTTCTTGTTCAGCTCAAATTTTGAACAGAAAACCCGAAGAGGTAGTCCTAGTTTAAACTCTTTCTTCTCATATGCTCCCAATCTTTGAGTTTGGTTAGTTCTAAATAATAGTCCTATTTTAGGTTCCTATACTATTTAGAATCCTTCAGAGCAATATGCAGAACTCTTTTTGCGAAAATGGCTTTAGTCCATTAATCATCATTTCAATACAAAATGCTTGCGAAAGATTATAACAATGACAAACTGAAATTCGTCAGAAACAAGATTTGAAGGGAATAGATTAATCACAGTCAACAAACATTACTGGAATACAAAATGAATAAAAGGGAATAGGTGCCCCAGATATCGCAGTGTGAGCTTCTCTGTACTGACTTCTTGAGGACTCCTTTTTGCCCAATATGTGCTTAAGGGATCTAGAGTACTCTTGCAGATGCCCCAAAATGTAACATCTCTCCTCCTTGTTAATTTAGGTATCATAAGACCATCGCATGCCCCACCTTTGATCAAAATTTGAATCGCCCTTTACGGGTTTTCAATTCAAAATCCCTTTGGTCTCAAGTTGCTCTTTGCGAGTTTTCACCCTGACCTCTCCCTCTTTTTTTTTTTGGCGAAGTATTTCTTAACCGAATCTGAATTCACAAGATTGGGTAAAATCTTGCCATCCATTTCAGCCAATATCAATGCTCCACCAGAAAAGGCTTTCTTCACCACATAAGGTCCTTCCCAATTCAACATCCATTTTCCTCTTAAATCCTTTTGTATGGGCAAGATCTTTTTCAATACTAGGTCTCCCTCGTGGAATTCTCTAGGGCGAACCTTTTTGTTGGAAGCTCGCATCATTCGTTTTTGGTGTATTTGACCATGACGGATAGCCCTTAGCCTCTTTTCTTCAATCAAATTCAACTGATCGTATCGGGACTAGATCCATTCTACTTCATCCAACTTTATCTCTGACAAAACTCTGAGGGAAGGAATCTCGACCTCGATAGTTAAAACTGCCTCCATTCCATAAACCAATGAGAAAGGCTTCGCCACAGTAGAAGTTCTGATAAACGTTCGATAAGCATAGAGGGTGAATGGTAGCTTCTCATGCCAATCTTTATAATTTTCTGTCATCTTTCCTACAATCTTCTTGATGTTCTTATTGGCTGCTTCGACTGCACCGTTCATCTTCGGGCGATACGGTGACGAGTTGTGGTGTTTGATCTTGAACTGACTGCAGACATCAGCTATCGTGCTGTTGTTCAAATTCAATGCGTTGTTAGATATGATCCTTTCGGCATTCCATATCGATAGATGATTTCTTTTTTCAGGAACTTGCTAACTGCTGATTTAGTGACATTGGCATATGAAGCAGCCTCCACCCATTTGGTGAAATAATCGATGACCACAAAGATGAAACGATGCCCATTTGAAGCTTTTGGCAAAATTGGCCCAATCACGTCCATGCCCCATATCGAGAAAGGCCATGGCGAAGTCATGACATGCAGAGGTGAGGGAGGTACATTAATCTTGTCTCCATAGATTTGGCACTTATGACATCTTTTGGCATAGTTAATACAGTCTCCTTCCATGGTGGACCAATAATAACCGAACCTCATAATTTGCCTGGCCATTGTAAAACCATTAGCATGTGTCCCGCAGATGCCCTCATGGACTTCTTCCAAGATTTTCTTAGCCTCAATGGCGTCTACACATCTTAATAACACCTGATCCTTCCTTCTTTTGTATAGGATCTCCCCATCTAAGACATAGTCACTGGCCAGTCTTCTCAACGTTCTCTTTTCGTTCTTAGTAGCTTGGTCGGGGTACTCACGATTCTTCACATATCGTAGGATATCGTGGTACCAAGGGTGATCATCATTTTCCTCTTCTTCTTTGAGGTTGTAACAATGAGCCGGGGCCTCGTAAATGCTTATTTGGATTGGTTTCACATCCTCTGGTTGGTTCACCTTGATCATAGAAGCTAAAGTTGCTAGGGCGTCAGCCATCTGATTTTCTTCTCGTGGGAGGTAGCAGAAGGCAATATCATCAAACTCTTTAATTAACTCAAGGATCAATCTCCGATAATTGATCAATTTGGGGTCTCTTGTCTCCCATTCACCTTTGAGTTGATAAATCACTAGGGCAGAATCTCCATATACCTCTAACACCTTAATTTTTCGTTCTATGGCTGCGTGTATTCCCATGATGCATGCTTCGTATTCTGCCATATTGTTCGTGCAGTCAAAATCCAATTTACTAGTGAAGGGATAATGATCTCCATTCGGGGACACCAGAACTGCCCCGATTCCGTTACCCACAGCATTTGATGCCCCGTCAAATTTTAGCTTCCAAGGATGACCTTCTTGAAGGTCTTCTTCAGTCGTTGCTATGCACATTAGATCTTCATTTGGGAAGTCAAAGTTCAGAGGCTCGTAGTCCTCTAGGGCTTTGCTGGCTAGGAAATCTGCTATCGCACTCCCTTTTACGGCCTTCTGGTTTACATAGGTTATATCAAACTCAGAAAGTAGAATTTTCCATCGGGTCATTCTCCCATTCAAAGTAGTCGACTCCATCAAGTATTTCAGAGGGTCCATTTTAGAGATCAGCCAAGTTGTATGGTACAACATGTATTGTCTCAGTCTTCGGGTTGTCCAGATTAAGGCACAGCACAACTTTTCAATGAACGAGTATCTCGTCTCACATTCAGTAAACTTTTTACTGAGGTAATATATCGCTCTTTCTTTCCTTCCCGATTCATCGTGTTGGCCAAGCACGCATCTCATAGAATTTTCAAATACCGTCAAATACAGTATCAGGGGCTTATCTGGACTAGGTGATGTCAACACTGGGGCATTAGACAAATATTGCTTAACATTGTCGAAAGTCTTCTAGCATTCCTCGTCCCAACCACCAGGGTTGTGTTTCTTAAGGAGACGGAATATGGGGTCACATTTCTCTGTTAGTTGTGAAATAAACCGAGCGATGTAATTTAGTCTTCCTAGGAATCCCCAAACTTTCTTCTGAGTACGTGGTGGAGGTAACTCTTGTATGGCTTTGACTTTATCTGGGTCAATCTCAATCCCTTTTTCACTGACCACGAATCCTAGCAGTTTTCCTAACCTGGCTCCGAAGGTACATTTTGCGGGATTGAGTTTCAACTGGAATTTTCTCAACCTCAAAAATAATTTTCTCAAGACTTGCACATGCTCTTCTTCAGTCCGAGATTTGGCGATCATGTCGTCGACATAGACTTCAATTTCTTTATGCATCATATCATGAAATAGGGTTACCATGGCTCTCTGATATGTTGCTCCCGCATTTTTCAATCAGAACGGCATTACTTTATAGCAAAAGGTTCCCCACATGGTCACAAATGTGGTTTTATTCATGTCTTCAGGATGCATCTTGATCTGATTGTACCCCGAGAAACTATCCATGAAGGAGAAGAGTGAGTAACCTGCCGTGTTGTCCACTAAGGTGTCGATATGAGGCAACGGGAAATTATCCTTCGGGCTGGCCTTGTTTAAGTCTCTGTAGTCTACACACATCCGTACTTTTCCATCTTTTTTAGGGACGGGGACGATGTTGGCTACCCATTCCGAGTACTTAACTACTTGTAAGAAACCAGCATCAAATTGCTTCTTGACCTCCTCTTTTATTTTCAACAGAACATCGGGCCGCATCCTTCGAAGCTTTTGCTGAACTGGCTTGCATTCTTCTTTGATGGGGAGCCTGTGTACCACAATGTCAGTACTTAGCCCAGGCATATCTTGATATGACCATGCAAAGACATCCTTGAACTTCTGGAGCAACTCAATAAGGTCCCACTTTGTTTCTGTGGTAATACAGGCCCCGATCTTTACTTCTTTCTTTTCTAGTTCATCTCCCAAGTTCACAACTTCTACGGTCTCCTTGTGAGGTAGAATCTGTTTCTCCTTGTGCTCCACCATCCTTAACAAATCAAGGGATAAGTTACAATCTCCGTCATCCTCAAAGCCTTGAGATCCCTCTAGATACATATCCCGCTCAAAAGGAGACTCTGAATTAGTAGCAACGTCACTCACATCATTGATATCTAGAGACCTGTTGTAGGTGCGAAAGCAGATACAAAGAACAAGAGAATCTAATAACAATGATATGTATGGTATGATCATGAATGAAAGAATAAAAGAATATTTGCACGGAATAAGTCAAAAGGATGCATTTTATTGAAATAAGGATTTCGAACATAATTCTATTTTACAAAAGGACACTTATTACTCCTAGGCCTAGAGCAATAAGTGTGTTTTGGACATTACTCTGAGTTAGTTCTAAAGACTACAGGAATCTCTTCCACAGTCCAATTATTCAGAACACTTCCCGGCTCATAGGGGCGAATGCCCGACAAATTCTCTACCCTAGTTCCTTCTTCATATGTGGCGTTGATGTCCAAACTCTCCATCATTCTTTCCAAGATTTCCTTTCCCGACGTCTTTCGCTCAGAGTGAATGACCCCTCCAGACACAAAAGTCTTCGATATATGGGGGAAGATCATTGGTTCCCATTCGATTTCTCCCCCACTCAATCGCGCTCTTCTTCTTTCTTACTTCTTCTCAAGTTCCTTCTTTCTTTGTTTCATGTCTGGCTTAAACCCTAACCCAAAACGGTCTTGTTTATCCTTCATCATTGGTACATTAATCCTTCCCTGGAGGTATCTCCCGAGTCCTCTTCCGGATAGAGCCCCTTTTCCAATAGTTAGTCGTAGTCTCATTCTTGTAGTCTCAGATAACCTGGGCATTGGAATCTTATTTCCTTCGGTGATGAACGTCGCGTTCACAAACTCCAAAGATCGAAAAGAGCACTCGATTGCTTTATCATTTGCCTTCAGATATGGGACGTTACTGGTTATTGTCGCGATGATGTCCTCTTCAACATTGATCGTTACTAACCGACCTTCAGTCACTAATTTCAACTTTTGGTGCAGCGATGAAGGGACTGCCCCTGCCGAGTGTATCCATGGCCTCCCCAATAGGCAATTATACGAAGGCTTAATGTCCATGACCAAGAAATCTACCTCATACGTGCTCGGCCCGATTAAGAGGGGTACTTCAATTCTCCCCATTACCTTCCTTTCCATGCCATCAAATACTCTTACTACACTTTGCCATGTCTTCATATGGGAACTATCCACTGGCAACCTACTTAGCGTAGATAGGGGTAGGACATTCAGCGCAGACCCATTGTCAATCAATACCCCCGGTAATATGTACCCTTTACAGCGAGTCGTGATGTACAAAGCTTTAGTTAATCCTCGGCCCCCTGGCGGTACCTCATCGTCATTGAAGAATATAAAGTTTTCGGCACTTATATTGTTGACTAAGCGGTCCAGTTTGTTTACAGAGATATTATTAGCAACATAAGTTTCATTCAGCACCTTCATCAATGCGCTGCGATGGGTTTCGAAGCTTAAAAGTATGGCCAGTACCGATATACACGCTGGCTATTTGTGCAACTGTTCTACGACACTATATTCGCTGTGCTTTAGAAATTTTAAGAATTCCTTGGCTTCTTTGTCAGTCACTGATTCATTAACAGTTGGTTCAGGTCCCGTCGGCTTCTCTTTCTTTTGCTCAATTGCTAATGATTTTTCTTTAACCTGTTCAACTTTTATACTTGGGGTATAACGTCTTCCGTTGCGTGTATAAAAACCCTCGTCTTGAACTTCCTTTGATGTATTAATCGGGGTCTCCTCTCCCGAGAATGTCACATTGCAGCTATAGTTCCACGGTACCCTTTTGCTATCCTTGTAAGGGGAAGCAACGGGCTTATGGATCACGACCTTTAGCGCAACTTGTGCCCCGGCTTCATTCATTCTCAGACGTGATATGATAACCACTGGGTGGTTGGCTTTGTAAACACCCTTCATCGATCCTTCTTCGAAGGCACATACATCTGTTTCTTCCGGGCTCTCGACATATTTGAAGAATTCCAGCTCCTTATTATCCATCAATCCTTGTAACAAAGCCCTGAATTCGCTGCATTTCTGAATCTCGTGATCCTCTTGATCATGGAACTCGCAATAATTCTTCGCTTCTCAAGCTCTGACCCCTGAATTCTGTGCTATCAACCCTCATTCCACCATTTTCTTCCAAACTTCGGGTATTCACTTCTGCAATACTCATCTTAATTTCTTTCTCCAAACTCTCGATTATCGCATTTATTCCCTTATCCCCATGGTTAGGTAATGGGTTCTCTATATTGGATGCATCATCAAATTTCACAATCCCCATGTTATGAGTCTTTCAACCAATTTCTTGAAAGTGGTGCAGTTTTCTATCGAGTGTCCTGTGGCTCCCGCATGGTATTCGCATTGGGCATTTGCGTTATACCATTTGGGGTATGGAGGTTGCATTGGCTTCAGATAGAAGGGAGACACGACATGTGCGTCAAATAAACTTTGGTATAACTCCTTGTACGTCATTGGAATAGGCGTAAATTGAAGTTTCTCTATATTTTGTTTTGTGTTGGGCTCTTGTTTGGGTGGGCCCTGTTGTCCAATAGTTGTCGACCTTGGTTGGCTTACGGTGATTGATTTCGAATATGAGCTCACATTATTCACCTCGTGCTCTTTCTTTCTCGGCGCTGACCTCTTAGCGTTTTCCCCAGCCTCTATTTTCCCGCATCTTATGGCATTTTCTATCATTTCTCCAGACATTACTATGTCCGAAAAACTCTTGGTTGCGCTACCTAGCATATGGTTAATAAAAGGTGCCTTCAGGGTATTGATGAAGAGCATAGTGATTTCCTTTTACAACAGAGGGGGTTGGACTTGTATGGCCACCTCTATCCATCGCTGGGCGTACTGCCTAAAGCTCTCGTTATGCTTTTTCTCCATATTCTGTAAAGTGATTCTATCAGGGGCTATGTTCGCCACATGACCGTACTGCTTCATGAAAGCTTGTGCTAAATCTTTCCATGAATTGATCTGGGCGCGATCAGTTGGTTGTACCATCTAGAAGTGGCCCTAACCAGACTTTCTTGGAAGCAGTGAATTAATAGTTGGTCATTGTTGACATGGCCTGCCATTCGTCTGCAGAACATAGTGATGTGAGCTTTGGGACAGCTAGTCCCGTTGTATTTCTCAAATTCCATAGTTTTGAACTTGGGAGGGAGTACCAGGTCCAGAACCAAACTTAATTCCTTAACTCGATTCCACCACGATAGTCAGTGCTTTCCATTTCTTTAAATTTTTCTTCCAACCATTTACACCTTTCTTCAAGCTTTCTCGGAAGTTCTACCCTTGTCTTTTCTACTTTTGTTACTTCATCGAGATTGAGGACCACAGGGTTGGTTGGGTTGTCCCCTGGATTAGAGCCCGAGCCGGCCTGATAATTCATCGGTGTTGAAACACCGGCCTGAAATGGTTGGGGCCTAATTACGACCGATGACCTTCTTGGGTACATGTCAGGTTGTGTCTGAACGTCCGCTGGGGCGAAACCCGGAGGGTAGGTAGGATCTTCATTATATTCTCCCGCATTGATCAAAGGGCTTTTCCCTTTTTCTAATCCGCCAGCCAATAGACGAGTTAATTGGTCCATCATGCTTTTCTGGGACTCCAACATATGGTCCCTCATATCTTGCTGGATTTTGGCAAGCTGTTCTTGCATACGTGTTTGTAATTGATCCTGCATCTCTTTTTGCATTTGTTCCAATCTCTCTAACCTTTGATCTATTGCTCTTGTTTTTCCTCTTGTACCGTAACGATGTTCCAGGGTAATTGCCATGATTTTTAGGATTTTTTTGTAAGTTTTAGTGCGTGTGATGCAATGCCGATGCATGAATGCAATGAATGCAATGAATGCAAAAAAGCGTTGATTCCAATTCGATTTCATTAGAGTAACTTTTCTAGAAAACAAGTTTCTTTATATAAAATAGTTTACATATAAGGCTTGGCCCTGATACTTAAGGCCTTGACCTGCCTAAGAAGCCAAGCTAGCTCTTGGCCTCGGTCTGATTCTGACTCGTATTTTAAACTCAGCACATCGGCTTGTACTGCTAATGTTTGCAAGTGATCAGCCACTTCTCGCACTTGAGTCAAAGCTTCGCCCATGACATAGTCCTTGCTCCTAACTTGGTCTTGAGATTGATGAAGTTGCTCCTTCCATCGCTCGTTATTTACGTCGAGAAGTTCTATCTGAAGTTCATGATTTTGCAGCGCTATTTTGAGTTCTTCTATATTCTCTTTTAATTCTTCGATTCTGTTCTGACTAGCTTTCAACTCGATTGCAGAGTTACGCGAGAGATACTAATACAATGACCTCTCTAACTCTGATACCCGGGTCTTTAACCCTTCTTTCTCATTCTGACTTTCTACCAAACTTCTTTTCAGAGCACCTTCTCGAGCTTGAGCATCGCGAAATTTTTCTTCCCACTGGTTGGCTTTGCTTTGTTCTTCTTTAACTTCATGTCGCCACTGTTCGGATGTTTTTTCCTAACCCAGTAGTTCTTATTGATCTGCGTAGCTTCTTATAGTCCGTTTTCAAACTGTCCAAGTCCTCTTCAGCCTTGTTTTTCCCTTTTCTAAGTTTTTCAGCTTCTAGTTTCTGGACATTGACATCTAACCCTAACTGCATCTTTTCTTCTTCCAACTGCTCGATCCTTTTTTCTAGCTCCAGACTCTTTCTCTCGAAATCTTGCCTGATGATTTCTAGCTCAGATGGGATTACTTTCAAGTGCTCTTCTATCAACTGAGGATTCCCTTGATCTGATGTAGGGATATTGTCGTTAATCCTCTGATTCCACCATCGGTCGTACTCAGGAGTAGTCATGGGACTGGCAGCAAACTTCTTCATTCTACGAGTCTGGTTCCAGGTATTTGATATCTCGCGAACTTTCTTTTTGTAATTATTCCCTGTGAACACGAACTCGCCCTGGGCTAACCCGTATGTTGGTGGTGTAAACTGTCTGGATCTGTACTGTCGCAATGCAAGCAGAGGAGCATACCCGACGGTTCCCCATACTCCTAACAAGGGAACCCAATCGAAGTCTCCGCATCGGTATAATATTTTATCAGGAACCATCCACGGGGCTCTCCATTCAACATCTTATTCTTGCAAATTTTGGAGAACCGTCATCCAATTTTCTTCTGTAACATCATCTCGCCTCGGTGTAGCCACTAACTCTTTCAGCGGAGAGTAATTTTCAGAGAAGATACGATACGAGACCTTTTCCACTTTCCAAAAATGGCTGTGGAACCAAGATAGCAAGAGCTGTGCACATCCAATAAATCTCCCTTCACCCGCTCTTCTACAAGCATTCAATGATCTGAAAGTTTCAGCCAAGATTGCGGGTATAGGTGTGGTTCCTTTACCAAGCCTGTCAAAAAGGTCAGCAACAGCCTCATCTACATGCCCCAAAGCTTTGGGGAAGATGACCAGTCCATAAATGCTCAAGGCGAAGACATCTACCCTTTTCTTCACATCGGGGTGTGCTAAGATTAGATCCCTCAGGTTCCTCCAAGGAATGCATTTACCATCTCCTTTTTGTTTGATCCGAGTTGTCACCCACTGTTCGCTCATCCCTGTGATGTTCATCAGCTTTTTTGAAAATGCTGGGACGTTAGCAGGTCTGGCATAAATTCTGCAACCTGAATCTTTGGGCAATGGAGCAAGGTCGTGTATTCTTCTATAGTAGGTACCAAATCTACTTTCCCGAAAGTGAAGAAACTGTAAGCAGAATTCCAATATTGGGCAAAGGCTCGAAACAGGTGTTCATCTACCTTGACATCGAATAGATAAGGTAAATCACCGTAATGACAATAGAATAGCTGTTTAACGGCGTCATCCCACTGACCCCAAATTTCTTTCATCTCTTGGAGATTATTTTGAGTTACGCTGATCCGAGTAAAATTCCATAACTCTGACACGTGCCCCTCGGTAAGACTGTTGTCACCTTTCTCTTGTTGTGTTGTCTCAGCCCATATCCAGACAGCCGCATTATCTTCTACTTTATCAAAAAACCCCTTTTCCATGATAAGCTATCAATTTAGGAACCGAATGCGAATCAACACCTTTTATAATGAAAATGCCATGCAAATACAATCAAAGTAAAACAAAGTAAGTCAGTAATTTATACACAGTTCAAATCAAACAAAGAATAATAAATATAGCACTTGCTCAGGTGACCACTAGGGTTTCGGAGTGGCTCTACCTCGGGCGGGTTCTTAAGGCTCGCTACATGGGGTTTGGTTTTAGAGTAAGGGTACCTGAACCAGCAGATTCCTCGATCTTCACCCATTATAGGCTCATACAAACCGAGTTCAATTCAGGGGAATACATTTCCCTATGGCTGCACGGAGATGAAAATCTCACGGAGACATAGGTACGGATGTATCCCGAAAGCGATCCACTATCCTACACGGAGGTGAAAACCTCACGAAGGAGTAGTTTCTCACTCCCACTTAAAGGGTTATGACCATAGCGGTCATGCAATGCAATATGCAAGACTATTCAAAGACTCAAATCAACGCAGCAGGTATTATATCATGAACCACAAAAAATAGCTGATGAAATGCAATGAAAGGATCGTATTTCAAAACCAAATTTTCAATTTTCGATAAAAAGACAAAAGTTAATCAACTTGCGGCTTGACTCTCTTATTTGATATCCCCAGTGGAGTCGTCAAGCTATCATAACCATTTTTTTGAAAAACGGGAATCGACTTGGATTTTAAAAAAATGAAAATGAAAAATAGGGAGTCGCCACCAATGTTTTTGATGAGGTGTGATCAGATCACCTTAAATTAATCGTTTTAATAAAAGTCAAGATTTACTAAAACAATAATTTTTGGTCTACGAAAAATCAGAAAACGAGTTCGGGAGTCGGTTACGCACGAGGAAGGATTAGCACCCTCGATACGCCCAAAATTGGTACCTAGTTGATTAATTAGTGTCTTAGTGTCGAAGATTGAAAACTTGGAAGACTTTTGAAATACGATCCCTCTTTGTAAAGGAAATGCTCAAATATTAAAGACCTTCTCGTCTCAAAATATGAAATGTCACATCCAGTAAGTTAGGACACAACATCTTGAATTTTTTAGAGCAAGCTTGCCTTTTATAAAATCTGTGTATTTTATTAAAAGGGTATTCGATTATTTAGAGTAAACGAGAGAAATCGAAACCCAGTAAGTTAGGGCACGTTTTCTCGAATTCTCAAACACCGAATATTGCCTTTATTTCAAAACAAATTCTTATTTCGAGATGACAAAATATCATACCCGGTAAGTTAGGGCACAACATTTCGCATGAATAAGCATTTTTCAAAACTC
The DNA here is from genome assembly GCF_007990345.1 of Gossypium hirsutum. Taxonomy (NCBI): domain Eukaryota; kingdom Viridiplantae; phylum Streptophyta; class Magnoliopsida; order Malvales; family Malvaceae; genus Gossypium; species Gossypium hirsutum. The sequence goes on along the minus strand of NC_053424.1, from coordinate 82,448,194 downwards.
GTATAGTGATTTAAAAAGAATATATTCCGTTATTTAGGTTAAATGAGAAAAGTCGAAACCCAGTAAGTTAGCGTACGATTATCTCGAATTACCTAATAGGAGATATTACTTTTATGAAAGAATCGTTTTTAACATATTAAGTAAAAACGTGATTTATAGTAAAATATAAAGCAAATTAGGGTATTAATATGTATAATAACATAATGATAGGTGTGATGGTGTCAAAAAAACAATAACGTGAGCAGTTATAAATGATGAATAAATAGAAATGTTAGTAACATGTAAATATAAACAAATGCATGAGGAAAATAAAACGATTGAATACATGAGTAAATAAATGAAAATGAATAAAACATAAAAATGGCGATGATAACGTAGACGATAATAATAGCGATAACATAAATAATAATAATATAAAACGATGCGCAGATATATATACATGGATGTATTTAGATATATACGTAATAATAGAAATAAAATATATACGTAGTATTAAAAAAGGAAAATATACATAATATACATATATATATAAAATATATATATGAGATATAAAAATGTATATACATGGTAAAACATAATATGATATTTACAATATATAAAACTATAATAAAATGATATACACGATATAATATTAATTTACATAGGCATAATATGAAGTATTATATATAAATATATATTAAAAGTATGTATATATGACACAAATGTATTAACAAAACAATAATATCAAAACTAATAATAACAATAATATATAAATGTATACGTATATATATTAAAGATATATAATAAATATTAATAATATAGAGGTAAAAATAGATATAATAAAATGTACATAATAGAATATTTGAATATGTATACATAAAACATATATTAGGAACAATAATAATATATAAAACAACTATAAGAATATATATAATATGTATATATATAGTATTAATTTAAAAGGGGCTAAATAATAATAAAATATGCTAAAAATAATAATACAAGAATGGTACAATAGAATAATGAATAATATTAAAATAAAAAATAATATAGAAAGTGTATTAAATAGGAGAAAGGGACTAAATTTGAAACAAATATTAAGTTTGGGGCCGATTTAAAAAACTAATAAAGAGAAGGGACAATTTGAAAGCGCAAATAACATACGAGGTCCAAAAGGGCAATATACCCGAGACCTTGAAACTGTGTCGCTGAAGGAAGGACCAACTTGTAAAATGCGATAAACCTCAGGGCTAATTTAAAAGAATTGAAAACTTGATTGCAAAACATATAAAAAGCGGAAGGACCGGGCATGCAATTAGCCTTTAAGAGCAAAAACACGCGGATCCCAGGGTAAGACGGGTCGGGTCTTCGGGTCGCGCCTAAACGGCACCGTTTCTGGGTTTTAAAAGGGCTGGGCAAAACGGTGCGTTTTGCCGGCCTATATAAGCTAATTATTTTTTTTAATTTCATTTCCCTTCTCCTATTTTTAAAAAGGTCTTCTAATCCTCTCTTTTCTCTCTGCAGGTACCCTGGGTCCGGCCAGCATTCGTCGCCGTCCGTCGCGCCTTCCGCCGCCGGTGCCGTCGTGCGGTGGCCGGAGTTTCAAAAAGGTGTATTTTTTATTTTTATTTTTTATTTTCCTCTTTATTTTAATAATATATATATGCACAACCATGTAATCAGGAAATAAAGTAAAAGAGGAACGAAAGAAACCGATTCAAAACTTAGAAAATTTAAACACATTTCGATCTTCTGATTTTGATTTCTTCCTTGGGCTTTGTTTTATTTCTTGCGATTTGTTGATGTTTTCTAATCTCTGTTTTGGTATTGAGTCTTCTTTTTTTGATATAGGTGGTTGAAATCTAAGAGATTTTATTGTAAAAATCTGCTAACCTCCTTTACAACATCATCCATTCGGCTTTTATAAAGCCTTTACAATCTCTCTGCTTTCTACACTATTCTCACATTTAATGGTTGCAGGTGCAGAGGCGGTGGAGCAGAGGCCACTTGCTGTCGACGTGACTGGGGGCAATGGGATAGGTGATTTAGGCTAGGGTTTGTTTTTTTTTAATTTTGGTTTTAATTTCGGGCTGATGTTAGGCATTGGGCCCGTTTGGGGTTTGGGTAGGTTTAGTGTTTTGGGTAAATTGGGTTAGGGGTTTTGGGCCCAAAATTGGACTTGTACAAACACTATCCTATACATTTATTTATATTTAATTTTACATATTAATGTTAAATTCTTAAACCCTAAATACTAATTTTAAATTCCAAAATTACATAATTTTCAAGTAACTAAAGAAAAGTCCAAGTAGTTGAACTAACAACCATCGTATTTATAATTTCATTTCTTCGTAAATACAATAGTTTTAGCATTTTTTCCATCCTCCATTATACAACCTTCTTTTATATTTTGTTTTTCTAAATTAGTGAAACAAGAACTTTTAAACTTGATTTTCTTTCCCCATTAATTGCAAATGGAATGTTGATCTGTAAAAATAATACGACTATTAATAGAAAAAGTAACTTGCAGCAGCTTCCAACCTATCTGTACTCCGTGCCACCTCCTAATGGACTTACCAATCTTTCTGTGCAAGTCCCAATCGTCATTGTCAATTGTCATGTTTCACTTACTTAAGAATAAACAATGGGAAATAAGCTTCGACCATACTGATTATTGAAGCTTCCAATTAAAACTTTTGTGGTCCTTTTTCTATTGTTATCTAATTGACAACTTAATCAATCTCAGCCAATATATTTTCTGCTCGAAAATAACTCCCATCTTTGAAACTATACATCTGAATGGCATTTGCAGTGGTCAGTTATGTTATGCAACAACATAGCTAGAATTAACTTCAAATTTAATTCAATTGGGTTTGAGAGTGCGGTCACACCAAGCAGTTACACTTGTAAATGCTCAAGTTTCATAATTCACTTTATTTGAAGTTGATAATCTTTAGAACCAAAATAGTTAAGTCATGACTTAGTTGATATTTATAGATGTCTTTTGACCAATATTTCAATATCGATCTTATGAAGGATTCATCTTTCTCACATCCCGTAATGTTAAATGGATCTAATCACACATATTGGAAGACAAGAATGAAGGCCTTCATATAGTCAATGGTTCATAAGGCTTGGCGTGTTGTTCTTATTTAATGAGAGCCACCTATAATTGAAGCTTTAAGAGTTAAAACTCCCAAATCTGAACTCACATAGACCATTAAGGAGGAGAAACTAGCCAATGCAAATTCTAGCATTTTGTATGCCATTTTCGATAGAGTTGATAACCAAGTTTAAAGAGGATATGCAAATACGCCACAACACAAGAAGCTTGGTGTATTTTTGAGACAACTTATAAAAGAACAAATATGGTGAAACATTCAAAGTTGTATATGTTGACCACAAAATTTGAAACTCTTAGAATGCAAGATAATAAAGTCATTGGTGAGTTTTACGCTAAGTAGTGAGATCTCTGGAATCAAGCATTTGCACTTGGAAACGAAAAATTTAATTCCAAACTGGTGAGGAAAGTCCTTAGATCTCACCAAAGAGATTTTTTTTAATCAAGGTTGCCGCCTTTGAAAACGCCAAGGACGCTGACAATATACGTATTGATAAGCTTATTGGTTAGTTGCAAATGTTTGAAATAAATCTTAGTAAGTAAATGAAGATTATGCTCACTAAACTAACTATAAATACGACTAAGGCAAGCGCACCTATCGACCAATAGTATAGCTATGGTGAGTAGAGAATATCGTATCCATGAGGACTAAAAGTACTAGTAATTATCGTCTTCTTATTATTTAGCTGACAAATTAGAGTGACTGTGTTGTCTAAAATTACTAAACTGATTTAACTAAGAACGCAACATAGAGTGAAATAGGAAAATAATTGAAGATAACCAATGAGATAGACAATAACCAAGAAAGAAGCCACCTAGACTTAACCTATTGACTTAACCTATTATTATTAATCTGAATTAAATGATTTATTTACTTGTGTCTTGATCAATAAAAATTCCTAAATTATATTAATATCTCTTTCAAGGGTAAGAACAACTTACTCTAGGTTGATTAATTGAAATCTCTCTAGTTAAAACCCTTATTGTCGCATTAACTCGATCTATGGATTCCCCTATTAGATTTGACTCTAATTCATAAATTTATGTCATCTTATTTCTAGGATTGCATGCAACTCCACTCAATTATGCTAGATCTACTCTTAAACAGGGGCTTTTCCTCCACTGAAACAAGCACGTTAAACATGAATTAATATCCTAGAAATATTAAAACAAGAAAAAAGCATACATAATTGACAACAAGAATTAAGTATTTATCACGTAAAAAAAGAAATTAAATAAAAGGATTCATCATAGGTTTCATCTTCCCTAAGTATCTAGGGAATTTAGTTCATAATCCTGAATATAAACATCTTAAAGTCAGAATAACCACAAGACATAAAGAAACTCAATAAAACTTCGAAAGAAATTAAAAGGAGATATTCGATCTTGATGGAGATCTGCTTCCGAGTTGATTCCAATGGTGTTCTTCGAATGTTTTCTTTGATTTTCTCTGGTTGCTCCATTATGTCTTCTTCTAATGGGTACTTATAGACTTTAGAAAGCTCAAAAAGTCTAAAAATTGAGTTTTTTTTTCGCGTATTTGGGAAGTAGGATACGAAATTGACATGGGCTGACATATGGGCATATGTCCAGCCCATGTGGAAATGCCCAGGCCATGTGGATCCTGAAAACAACTCTATTTGTCTGATTTCAGCTAATTTTTTACTCATTTCGCTCCCAAATGCTCTTCTAAGTAAACATGAATTTAAAGGATTAGGAGCATCAAATTCATTAATTTTCATAATTAATCATCCAAAAATGCATTAAGAATGAGATTAAAATATGTTACTTTTATAGCTTATCAGAAGAGCATATCAAAAGGTGAGAAAAGTACAACCTTATAAGTGATAGAACATGTTGCAACTAAGGGTACCACTACTTATCTGTAATTTCATTAAATCCTTTGAGAAGTTTTCTAAGAAGAATAAAAAGTTTGATACGGGAAAAACTTTTCCAAAAATAAAGGTAAAGGAATTGTAATTACGATGAGCCTAATAAAGAGAAAAAGAAGGGTGTTCAATGTCATGGGTTTGGCCACATATAGGCTGTGTGCGCCAATTCCTTCAAGAAGATGAAGAAATTTTCATGTGTTACCTAAAGTGATGAGGCTTATTCTAGTAGACCTACAAGACTATGCTTGAGAAGAGAGAGAGAGAGAGAGCAAGTATAATTGTTAATGCCAAACATGTTGATGAGAATTATTTTCTAAAAGAAGAAATCAAAATTTGGTTATACAGATGGAAGTGAGTGACTTACTCTTGATGTTAGAAACTATGCATGTTACTACATGTAGTCATAAGAAAAATTTTATATGGACGAGAAAAGACTAAAGGTGTATTTTTGTTTCTCATCAATCCTTAAAGGCTACAGTCGACTACGTGCGATATTTTGACAACGGATGTTCTCACCACATAAGACATACTAAATCATAATTATCTGATTTTGAGGAGAATCATAGAGGTTGATTAACCTTTGAAGATAGAAAGAAGGTTAGATATTTGGAAAAGAAAGCCTCAATGTTAATGGGATTCCAATGCTTTATAATGTCTTCTTGATTTAAGGGATAAAAGTTAATCTCATCAATATCAATTAGTTGCATGACTAATGAATGCTTGTTAATTTCTCTAAAAAAGGGTTATTGGTGATTATAAAATAAAATGATCCAAATATGGAAAGAGTTAGGACGTTTGACAATTGCTACAAGTTGATTTAACCTATACAATAAAATAAGGCTAATACTTATGAACTTGAGTTGTGGCATGAAAAGTTAGGCCATGTGCACGATAAAGGCTTGTAATGCATTGTTTGTTATGATGTTTTGAGAGGGTTACCAAAGGTATGAGGAGCCATTCCCAAGCTATGTGGTGACTATATGAAAGGAAAGTAGCAAAGGGAGTCATACTCGCAGTTAGAATTGGTCCAAAATATGTAAATGGGACTCTTCATTTGGGCATTTGGTTCCAAAATATAGTATGGTGAGTCTAGTTGGTTACAATAATGATGATTAGGTTGGAAATATAAATGACAGAAAGAACACATTTGGAGGTTTTTCTACTTGGGATCAAACTTGATTTCTTGGTATAGCAAGAAACGGACTTCATTTCCTTATCATTAACTGAAGCAGAATACATTGTTGTTAGAAGTTGTGCAACACAACTTCTATGGATGAAACAAATGATGAAAGACTTTGGAGTGGCACTACTAGTTGCAATTGCTTATTATGACAACTCTAGTGCTATTAACATATTAGAGAACATTATGATGCATTCCAAGACAAAAGCACATAATTATTTGGCACCATTTCATTTGAACGCTTGGTGAAACTGACACTATTTAATTGAAGTATTTGCTACTGAATGTTAATTGGTTGATCTCTTCACCAAAGCACTTGATTCAATTAGATTCAAAGCATTGAGGAGCTTAATTGGTGTGTGTTGGATTTGAGATTTGGAAATTGGCGTGAGAAAAGTGCTTCTATAAATAATATATAATTGTAAACTCAAAAGATGTTTCAATTTTCCATTGCTACTTGCAAGTTGTAACGCGTAGGTTTGTGCAAGTGTACATAGTCATTATCGAATAATAAGTAAGTATCGAGTTATCATCTCCACAAGGATTGTATTTGCGCTAAGTCACCTAATTTGTAAAATTATATTAACAATTTGGTAAATAAAAACACAATATAGTTGAGAAGTGATGATTAAAATATATTAAACTAAATGCAATGATCCCTAATGCAAATTATCCTAAGTATGCAAACTATATGAATGAAATAGATTTTAGCAAAATTAAACACAATTTGCAACAATTATAACATAAATAAACTAGGATAATTACTTTAATTAAACTCAATTTATTATCAACATGCTTAATAACATTCAGAAAAACATTCCATGGCAACTAAATCTTTCATGAGTTTGGAAACCACATTAGGTCATTTTAGAATCCTTTACGTAGTAAATACACATTTTTCTGATTCTTATTTACTAAAGGTTTCTTAGTATTCGTGTGAGGTAACAGGGACGTGTTAGGTTTGAAATAGTTTAATCACACAAATCTAAAAACTATGCAGATAATAGAGCTTGGTTAGAGTTGTTATGCAACCTGCAATTTAATCGAGTTAAGATCTAAATTGAGCATGCACATTTCAATTATGCGTCCATTAGCCGTCGTCTGATTAGGATCGTTCAGCTAATTTAGGTGCATTTCAATTACGTATAAATGAAATACAAACTTGATTTTAATTGAAAACATGATCTATTGAGGCACAAACATTATAAGCATGAATCAAATAAATATTATTTAATCAAAGCAATCATTCTAGCTTAAATAACATTAAGCTAAAATTCTAGCTTAAATAAAATTAAGCTAACATTTTTATAAACAAGAACAAATAGTACATAGCAAACATTTTTAAATTAAATTAAAGAAAGGAAAGATTAAACCCAGATCAAAGTGGCTGTCACCCAAGACTCTGACCTACGAGGCTCCTTTGCTTCCTTTGCTTTGCTCCTTTGCTGATAGCTCTCTAAGGTGGCCGACCAAGGGATCTTTAAGAGGTTTAATTGCTAAAATCTCTATGAAGAGATGATGCTGGGCGTGGGGAATGGAAAAGGCTAAGATAATTTTGAGAGAAGAGAGAATGATAAATGATAAGGGATGATGAATGAGGGAATGAATGGGTCATATTTATAGGTAAAGGGAGGAGAATTGTAATGACCTAATTTTCAGTGATGTCGGAAATGGTGATTTGAGATCACTAAATCCGACAAGTAAGATTGAACAATATAGTAATTTAATATTTATGAGTCAATTAAAAATTTAGAAGAATTTGTGAATTGGTGAATTAAAAGAATTTATTAGGTCAAATGGGTCAAAAACGAGGTATCAAGACCTCGAATCTGAAAACCGAGCCATAAATATTTTTATAAATATTTATGGAGTATCACTAAGTTAGTATTAAAGTTTGGTTGAGAAATTTTAATGTTTGACTAGCCAATTAAACAAAAAGGACTAAATTGTAACAAATGTAAAATTTGCTAGAAGGATTAAATAGCTCAAGTGTTAAAATAAAGAGGATTTAAAGTGAAATTTAGCCTAAAATTGAATAGTTTGGATGGCAAGGGCAAGAAAATCAGCAGAAAAGTAAGGGAAATAAGGGTAAAATTGGAAATTTTACAATTTTAACATATAAAATAAGGATAAAATTGAAAAATCTTGAGATCTCTTCATATTTTCTCAGAAAAAGGCCATAGGAGGTCTGGAGAAAGCTGGTTTTTCATATTTTTACATCATGTGAGTTTAATTCTTGCTTTTTCTTGATAATTTTTATATTTTTATGACTTTTACAATTAGGTCCACTTATAGAATTCATTAGTTTTTGATTTGGTGGGTGAAATTGGAAGTTACCCTGGCTGAGTAAGGGAATTTTATGATGAATTATTATGAAATTGAAGTTCTAATTTCATATTAAAGTGGTTTTATTAAGTAATTTTGATAGAAAATGGTATTTAGGACCTAATTGTTAAAAAGTTGTGAATTAGAGGTTGGTGTTGAAATTAAGAATATAAAAGGTTGTGAAATAGTTTATAATGATAAAATAAAGTGTTAATTGAGAAAAATTAGTTCAATTGACGGATGAATTGAGCAGGTACTAAATTATAAAAACTGTAAATTTTGGGGTAAAAGTGAAATTTTAAAAATTAAAGAGCATAAATTGTGAAGTGAAATAGAAATGAAATAAATTCTAATGAGTGGAAATATTTTATATTATAGATCAAGAATCCAAAGACGAACGAGGAAAAGAAAAAGTTGCGAATAGTTCCTAGATTTCGAAATCTTCTACAAATCAGCCGAGTAAGTTCATATGGTTGAATTTACATGTTTATTTGTGAATTATTGAATGATATAATGTGTTATTAAATATTAAATTGTTGTGGGATTGTGAAAATTATGTTACAATGAAAGAATAAAGGTGAAAATTCAAATTAGGAAAAACGCAGGATTGAGTACATTCGTATCGTGACATGTAATGAATTAATGGATAAGACCATGGTTGATCCATGAAAAAGTTGTGAAACTTCGGTATGGTATCATCCAACTGAGTTGTGAAGCGTAGGTATGGTATTATCCATACTAAGTTAAGAAACGTAGGTATGGTATTTCCCATACCGAGTTGTAAAATGTAGGTATGATATTTCAATGAAGAAAACCATATTGAGTTGTGAATCGTGGCATTGAGCAATGATGTACTCAATTTCGTAAGCCATTTCCTAATTTGATAATAAGTAATACAAGAGGAGTGAACCAAATAAAAGAGATTGAATAGTTGTTCATGTTGAGCTCAACTATATGAAGTATTATAACAGTGGTTGTGAATGGCAGGAAACTTTAGTAAATATTTTGTTATTGTTTGGAAATATTATGTTTGATAAGCATTACTTTTAAACCTATGAACTTACTAAGCTTCAATAAGCTTACTTGTGTGTGTTTGATATTTTTATGTAGATTGAATTGAAGTGAAGTTGGTAGATCGGATCAACACAACAAGGCACACTATCCAGATCAATTCTGGTAGCTTTTGTTTTATGTTTAAAGATTTATATGGCATGTATGGAGTTTAAATGAAATGAAGTAAATGTGTTATAAACTAGTTAACAATATTTTGTACTAAAACAGTTTTTAGTTAGTAGTAGTAGTTCGAATTTGAAAATTAACTATAAATTATGGAAATCGAATTAGAGGTTGAGTAAGATATGAAATTAAAGCCTATTGAATCTAGTTTCACATAGAAGAAACGATGTAAGCAAAAGACTTTCATATTAGGAGATAGTTTAATTTTTATGAGATAAGGTCAGAGTGATTTCGAGCTCCCCTGTTCTGATTTTGGAAAATCATTAAAAATTGTAAAAGAATAATTATGGGTTATAGTTTATACTATTTAAATCCTTAATGGGTCTATTTTTAAAAGAAACAAAAAATACCATCATCTGAATCTCATATGAGGAGATAATTAATTTTTAGTGAAGAGGGGTTAGAACTGTCAGACAGCAAAACAGGAGAGAATTTAAAGAATAAACTGTACTTATTGGCTTGACCAAAAATTCTGAAAATTTTTGGTAAGAAGATATGTGAGTCTAGTTTCAGGGAAAATTAGCGGATCTTAATTTGGAGTTTCTTAGCTCAAGATATTAATAATGATTGTGACATGACTCGAGTGGACAGCTTTGATGTGAATGTAAGTAAATAATGGAATTTTTGTGTAATTATTCTGTAAACTTCGGTAACATCTTGTAACCCTGTTCTGGTGACAGATTTGGGTTAGGGGTGTTACATTTATTGGTATTAGAGCTTTGGTTTAGTCGATTCTCGGAACGAATGTGATGTGTAAAGTGTTTAAAAATATATGCCATATAAATCTGTAATAGTGTGATGTGAATGATCCGATCTAACTACTAATTTTTGTTATAGATTGTAAAGATGTCTGATAGACCCGAGGGTGCTGGTCAAGAAGAGGAAGTTAATAATAGAATATAGACTTATAAGCAGAGAATAAGTGGTAATGTTCCGATTTCTTTGATGAGAGAGGAAGAACTTAAAAATATGATTTACGGGTTAATGAATCAGTAGTATCGTGAAACAATACAAGGAAGGAGTCAGGCACAACAACCTCCTCCTCCCCCTATTGTACCACCAGTTACAACCCCGTTTGCTCCTCCTTTAATAGATGAATCTAGCAAAAGAACACTGATTGAGAAACTTAGAAAGTTCGGAGCTGAAGAATTTCGAAGGAGATCGGACGATGATCCAGTTAAAGTAGAGTATTGGTTAAAGAGTTTGGAGAGAGTTTTTAATCAGATAATGTGTTCTCCAGAGGACTATCTGAGGTGTGCAGTTTCACTATTGAAAGAAGAAGCGTATAATTGGTGGGAAACTATTGAGGCAATGGTACCTGCAGATAAACTTACCTGGGAATTCTTCCAAAACGAGTTTAAAAAGATGTATGTGGGAAAGAGATATTTAGATAATAAGAAGAGGGGATTTATTGATCTTCGACAAGGGGATAAAATAATGGCCGAATATGAAAGAGAATTTGTGTATCTTAGTAGATATGCTCGGGATGTTGTACCGATAGAGGAAGAAATGTGCATTAGATTCGAAGAAGGGCTTAATGATGAAATCAGAATGATGAAATCAGAATGATGAAATCAGAATGATGATTGGAGGCACAGAGATTCGAGAATTTGTGGTTTTGTCTGATCGAGCTCAAAAGATGGAAGAAGTGTATAACAAAAAGATTCAAAGAGAAAGAAGAGGTAAAAAGGTATACAAAAGAAGTTTCTCTAGACCAACTTCGACTTTTCCAGCTAAAAAATTCAAAGATGATTCTAGTCGACCTGTTACAATTCTGAAACGATCGAATAAAAGCAAAACAACTCAACGAGATGTCGGAGTAACTAATAAACCAGCAGCTAGTGCTAGTAGTGTGCAAAATATTCTGAGACCTAGATGCAAAAATTGTGGTAGATTTCATATTGGTGAATGTTGGGGAAAAACTGGAGCTTGTTATAGATGTGGTGGAATTGATCATTTTATTCGGGACTGTCCTCAATTGTTAAAAGAAGATAGAGAACAAAGTAAGAAGCAAGCAAATACTCTTAAAAAAAGTAAACGCTCGGGTCAAAGCAGTGCTACTGGGACTATTCGTTCGGGAACAAGAGATACTGCAGCCCAATCAGAAACAAGAGCACCTGCACGTACATATGCTATTCGGGCAAGGGAAGAAGCTTCTGCTCCAGATATGATAGCTGGTAATTTCTATCTTTTTGATGATTCTGTGTATGCTTTAATTGATCCTAGATCTACGTATTCATATATTTGCACTGCATTAGTGTCAGAAAAGAAAATGACTGTTGAGTCCACTGACCTTGATGTACAAGTCACTAATCCACTAGGGCAAAGTGTGTTAGTTAATTTAATATGTCGGAATTGTCCACTAAAAATAAAAGGCTATGAATTCTCCGCTGATTTAATGTTGTTACCTTTCCGAGAATTTGATGTTATTCTTGGAATGGATTGGTTGATTAAACACAATGGCATAGTGAATTGTAGAGAAAATGGATTGATTTAAAATGTTAGACAAGGGAAATAGTTTCAACTGAGTTTGGAGATAAAAAGAATGATGTCAGAATTATTTCAGCCTCTGTGGCTCGGAAATTGATTCAGAAGGGTAATGAAGCATTTTTAGCTTATATTCTTGATACTCGGGGTTCTAAATTGAAATTGGAACAATTGCAAGTTGTTAATGAGTTTACTGATGTGTTTCTTGTGGAATTACCTGGTTTACCCCCAGATCATGAGGCTGAATTCGTAATTGATGTAATTCCGGGTACAACTTCGATATCAATAACACCGTATAGAATGGCACCTACTGAGTTAAAAGAGTTGAAGACACAGTTGCAAGAGTTATTGGATAAAGGGTTCATCAGACCGAGTACATCACCTTGGGGCGCACCTGTCTTATTTGTGAAAAAGAAGATGGCTCGTTGCGATTGTGTATTGATTACAGACAGTTGAACAAGGTAACAATTAAAAATAAATATCCATTACCTCGTATCGATGATTTGTTTGATCAACTAAAAGGTGTTGCAGTGTTCTCAAAGATAGACCTTAGATTTGGGTCTTATCAGTTGAAGGTTAAAGAGTGTGATGTGCCAAAGACTACTTTTCGAACTCGATATGGTCACTACAAATTTTTAGTAATGCCTTTTGGTTTAACAAATGCCCCTGCTGCATTTATGGATATAATGAATCAAATTTTTCAGCCTTATTTGGATAGTTTTGTGGTGGTATTTATTGATGGCATATTGGTCTATTCAAAGACAGAATCCGAACATGCACAGCACTTGAGAATTGTACTACAAACTTTGAGAGAAAAGCAGTTATATGCAAAATTTAGTAAATGTGAGTCTTGGCTTTATGAGGTTGGATTTTTGGGTCATATTATATCAGCTGAAGGAATTCGTATGGATCCAAGTAAAGTTTCAGTAGTGGTGAATTAGAAAGCACTGAAGATGTAACTGAAGTGCGAAGTTTTCTGGGATTAGCAGGATACTATCGCCTTTTTGTAAAGAATTTTTCCATGATTGCTTCACCAATGACTCGTTTATTACAGAATAATGTTGAGTTTGTGTGGTCTGATGAATCTCAGCAGAGCTTTGATCAGTTAAAGAAAATGTTAATAGAAGCTCCAGTCTTGACTTAACCAGAATCAGGTATACCGTATGTTGTGTATAGTGATGCATCTTTAAATGGTTTGGGTTGTGTGTTAATGCAGTCGGGAAAGGTGGTGGCTTATGCTTCACGGCAGTTAAAACCACATGAAAAGAATTACCCTACGCATGATCTTGAGTTAGCTACAATTATTTTTGCTTTAAAAATTTGGAGACACTATTTATATGGTGAGAAGTGTTATATTTATACGGATCACAAAAGTTTGAAATACTTAATGACTCAGAAGGAACTGAACTTAAGACAGAGACGGTGGTTAGAGTTGCTGAAAGACTATGATTTGGTTATTGACTATCATCTAGGGAAAGCTAATGTAGTTGCTGATGCACTTAGTCGAAAGTCATCCTTGTTTGCATTTTGGACAATGAATGCTCATTTGGCTCTTAATGAAGAAGGTGTTGTATTAGTAAAATCGAAAGTAAAACCAATGTTCCTTCAACAAATTCAGAAGCTGCAGAATGAAGATCCAAAATTGGTGCTGAAATGGCAAATGGTTAGGGATAATTTAGATTCAGAGTTCAGTATTGATGATAAAGGTATGTTACGTTATCATAATAGGATTTGTGTTCCAAATAATTCTGATTTGCAGAATGATATTCTTTCTGAAGCACATAATAGTATGTATTCTATTCATCCGAGTAGTACAAAAATATATGGTGATCTAAAAAGGACATATTGGTGGCCTGGTATGAAAAGAGAAATTTCAAAATTTATTGCAAAATGTTTGATTTGCCAGCAAGTTAAAGCAGAGCATCAAGTGCCAACGAGTTTATTACAACCCATTATGATTCCTGAATGGAAGTGGGAGTATGTTACAATGGATTTTGTGTCAGGACTGTAATATCCTGATTTTGGGCCTAGTCAGAATAGTGGTTTCGTGACCACAAAATTCGAGATAGAAATAATTATTTTATGATTATTTTAATGTCTATGATATGATTGCATGATTGTGTGAAAATTTCGTGAAGAAATTTTATGCATAAAGTGCTTAAATTGAAATTAGGGACTAAATCGAATAATTTGCAAAACTTGCATTCTAGAAGTTTCTAGTATGAAATTGTTTTGAAATATTAATTAGGACGTCTTAAATAGAATTTTACCAATTTCTAAGTCTTGGACAAAAATTGGACATGGATGGAATTTTTGGAAAGTTTAGTAGTAAGGGCATTTTGGTCATTTAGGGGTAAAATGAATTAAAATACAAAATTAAAAGCCAATTTTGCTCATCTTCAACCCCATGGCCGAATATAGCAAGGAGAAACCATGACTAGGGTTTTTCAAGCTTCCAAGCTCGATTGTAAGTCCGTTCTAGCCTCGTTTTTTTATGATTTTTACGTTTTTTGAGTCCCGGTAGCTCGATTTAGCTTATTCTAGCAATAATTTAACCTAGGGTTTATATTTGGAAAAATATCCATAGGTGAAATTTGTGTATTTTGGTGTTTTATGATAGAATATGAGGTTTTAAATTATGTTAGACAACTTGTGCTACTCGGTTTTAAGTGAAAACGAGCAAAAGTGCTTAATCGGTAAAAATACCTAATAGTCATAAGTACATGTTAGAGTGAGAATTTGATGTTGCCATAGAAGGGAAAAATGATCACCGTGTCATAAAACATAATAAAATAGGCTGAAGTTTAATTTACGAGCTTTGGGGCAAAAGTGTAAATATGCAAAAGTTTAGGGGCAAAATTGTAATTTTCCAAAATATGATTTTGGGTCAATTTGAATAATGTGAGTCCTAATTAGACTATATTTTAAATGATAGAGCAAGGAAAACTGAAATTCGGGTAAAATGGGTAAAATACCAAGTTGTGGATGAAATGGTAAAAGTAGCCATTTTCGCATACGAGGTAAGTTTATGTGTAAATGTACTAAAATTATTGTCATTTTAAGCAATTTAATGTTGTTTATATGATATGATGCCGATTATTATCATGAAATATTATGCTTTGTGGTTATTGTTGAATAATATGTAATTATGTGAATTACTTGATGAGCATGAACTATCACCGAAGTATCGATTTCGATATTCCGTGAAAGACGGCAAAGATGTGAGATCGAGGAAAAAAGCCCGTTTGAACCTTAGGAATAGATTAGGATACAAGTGACATGTCAATGGGATATTTGGGCATCTGAACTCGTTGAGTTGAGTCCGAGTTCGTGAGATGTAACTAGGCATCCGAGCTCGTTGAGTTGAGTCCGAGTTCACTTATGGATGCGAACGCCCGAGCTCGTTGAGTTGAGTCCGAGTTCGCTTATGGGCGGGTTGCATGGTAGCTTGGCTACATATGTGGCACTTATGTGCAAACTTTCCATGTATCCGAATTATATTCCGATGTGTTCAACGGGTAAAGTTCTACTGAAATGGAGGAATACTCAAAATGAAAGGGACATATTGGTAAGTGTTGTGAAATGGGTACTTTGAACAGGTATGTACTTAACCCTCGGGTTGAAAAATTGATATAACAACAATATGGTAAGATGATAAATGAAAATGTGATATGAATGTCTTGGTGATGATTATGCAAATGCTGTTTTATGTTTGCTTATATGGTTATGTTACTTGCTATTTGCATGTGAACTTATTAAGCATTTATGCTTACTCCCTCCTTTTCATTCCTTGTAGTTTTGACAAGCCAGCTCGGAAATTGGGAACGGTCGGAGGCTCGCTCACACTATCCGTATACCATCTTGGCATAATGGCTTGTATATTTTGAGTATGGCATGTAGAGCATTATAATCATTTTGTATATATGGTCTTATGATATGGTTATTGAGTGGTGTGGAAATGCTTGGTAATGATTAGCCATTGGAATGGCTAATCATGATCATATTTGGTGTTATGTATGTCAAATTACTAGCTAATCCATGGAAACCATGAAATAGGTAAAATTTACCATAAAATAGATTAAGACAGCAGTAGTGACGCGAGTTTGAAAAATCATTAAAAATAGTAGAGATATAATTAGATGATGAATAAAATATGGAATTAAATAATTATGAGTCTATTTTCATATGAATGCAACAAAACAGGTATATGAGTTATATTTTATGAGATGTTTAAATTTTTGTGAAATAGGGTCAGAGCGATTTCTGGATCCCCTGTTCTGACTTTGGAAATTCACCATAAATTGTAAAAAGGTAATTAGAAGTCATGCTTTATATGTACAGATTCCTTATTGAGTCTAGTTTTATTAGAAACAAACGGCATAGTCATTGAAGCTCTGTACAGGGAGATATCTGATTCGTAATACATAGAGGTCAGAGTAGTTGAACCCTGAAACAAGGGATACTTTAACTAATAAACTGTACTAATTGGCCTGACCAAAAATTCTAGAAAAAAATTACTAGATAGATATATGAGTCTAGTTTCAGGAAAAAGTTACGGAATTGGATTTTGAGTTTCAGAACTCGAGATATGATTTTTAAAGCGACTGTGATGAAGTTAGACAGCTTGTCTGGAAATTTTAAAATAAATTGTATGAGCTGTTTAAGTAATGAATTAAGTACGTTAACACCTCGTGTTCGAATCCGGAAACGGTCTCGGGTACGGGGCGTTACAAGGACTGCCTATGACTCTAGGAAAGAAACATTTGATATGGGTGATTGTTGATAGATTGACAAAGTCAGCACACTTTATTCCAGTCAGAACATATTTTTCACTTAAGAAGTTAGCAAAATTGTATGTGTCAGAGATTGTGAGACTACATGAAGTTCCAGTATCTATCACTTCAGACCAGGATCCGAGGTTTACTTCAAGATTTTGGAATAAATTGCAAGAAGCTTTAGGTACCAGATTGAATTTTAGTACAGCATTTTATCCTAAAACAGATGGACAGTCAGAGCGAGTGATTCAAGTTCTAGAAGATATGTTAAGATGTTGTATACTCGAGGTTGGTGACAGTTGGGAAAGGTATTTACAGTTGGCTGAGTTTGCTTACAACAATAGCTATCAGTCTAGTATAAAAATGACACCATTTGAGGCTCTTTATGGTAGGAAACGCAAGACTCCATTGTGTTGGTCTAAATTGAGTGAACAAAAAATAGTTGGTGTTGATTTGATTTGGGAGACCGAAGAGAAAGTCTGGATTATTTGAGATAGTCTAAAAGCTGCTTCAGACCGTCAGAAGTCATATGTGAAATTAAAACGAAGAGACATAGAATATGCAGTGGGAAATCGAGTATTTTTAAAAGTTTCACCGTGGAAGAAAGTGTTACGATTTGGTAGAAAAAGAAAATTAAGTCCAAGATTCATAGGGCCATATGAAATTGTGGAAAGGGTTGGTCCTGTAGCTTATCGGTTGGCTTTACCTCCGAAACTTGAGAAGATTTACAATGTGTTTCATGTGTCTATGCTAAGACGGTATAGGTCAGATCCTTCACATGTAATTCCTTATACTGAAATTGAGCTTCAACCAGATATGGCTTATTTAGAAGAACTAGTGAAGATTTTGGCTCTTGAAGTTAAAGAATTACGGAACAAAAGAGTGCCATTGGTTAAAGTATTATGGCATCGACATGGTATGGAGGAGGCAACCTGGGAAACAGAGGAGTTAATGAGATCACAGTATCCAAATCTATTTTCAGGTAACAAATTTCGAGGACAAAATTTTTAAAGGGGGGAGAGTTGTAATGGCCTAATTTTCAGTGGTGTCGGAAATGGTGATTTGAGATCACTAAATCCGACAAGTAAGAGTGAACAGGATAGTAATTTAATATTTATGAGTCAAGTAAGAATTTAGAAGAATTTGTGAATTGGTGAATTAAAAGAATTTATTAGGTCAAATGGGTTAAAAACGAGGTATCGACACCTCGAATTTGAAAACCGAGCCATAAATATTTTTAGAAATATTTATGGAGTGTCACTAAGTTAGTATTAAAGTTTGGTTGAGAAATTTTAATATTTGAGTAATCAATTAAACTAAAAGGACTAAATTGTAACAAATGTAAAATTTGCTAGAAGGATCAAATAGCTCAAGTGTTAAAATAAAGAGGATTTAAAGTGAAATTTAGCCTAAAAGTGAATAGGTTGGACGGCAAGGGCAAGAAAATCAACAGAAAAGTAAGGGAAATAAGGGCAAAATTGGAAATTTTTCAATTTTAACATATAAAATAAGGACAAAATTGAAAAATCTAGAGATCTCTTCATATTTCTCAGCCAAAATTCCACAGGAGGTCTAGATAAAGTTTTTTTTCATATTTTTACATCATGTGAGTTTAATTCTTGCTTTTTCTTGATAATTTTTATATTTTTATGACTTTTACAATTAGGTCCACTTATAGAATTCATTAGTTTTTGATTTGGTGGGTGAAATTGGAAGTTTCCCTAGCTGAGTAAGGGAGTTTTATGATGAATTATTATGAAATTGAAGTTCTAATTTCATGTTAAAGTGGTTTTATTAAGTAATTTTGATAGAAAATGGTATTTAGGACCTAATTGTGAAAAAGTTGTCAATTAGAGGTTGGTGTTGAAATTCAGTATATCAAAGGTTGTGAAATAGTTTATAATGATAAAATAAAGTGTTAATTGAGAAAAATTAGTTCAATTGATGGATGAATTGAGTAGGGACTAAATTGTAAAAAGTATAAATTTTGGGGTAAAAGTGCAATTTCAAAAATTGAAGAGCATAAATTGTGAAGTGAAATAGAAATGAAATAAATGCTAATGATTGAAAATATTTTATATTATAGATCAAGAATCCAAAGACGAACGAGGAAAAGAAAAAGTTGCGAATAGTTCCTAGATTTCGAAATCTTTTACAAATCAGTCGGGTAATTTCATATGGTTGAATTTACATGTTTATTTGTGAATGATTGAATGATATATTATGTTATTAAATATGAAATTGTTGTGGGGTTGTGAAAATTATGTTAAAATGAAAGAATAAAGGTGAAAATTCAAATTAGGAAAAACGCAGGATTGAGGACATTCATATCGTGACATGTGATGAATTGATGGATAAGACCATGGTTGATCCATGACAAAGTTGTGAAACTTCGGTATGGTATCATCCAACTGAGTTGTGAAACGTAGGTATGGTATTATCTATACTGAGTTAAGAAACGTAGGTATGGCATTTCCCATATCGAGTTGTAAAATGTAGGTATGGTATTTCAATGAGGAAAACCATACTGAGTTGTGAATCATGGCATCGAGCAATGACGTACTCAATTTCGTAAGTCGTTTCGTAATTTGATAATAAGTAATACAAGAGGAGTGAACCAAATAAAAGAGATTGAGTAGTTGTTAATGTTGAGCTCAACTATATGAAGTATTATAACAGTGGTTGTGAATGGCAGGAAACTTTAGTAAATATTTTGTTATTGTTTGGAAATATTATGTTTGGTAAGCATTACTTTTAAACCTATGAACTTACTAAGCTTCAATAAGCTTACTTGTGTGTGTTTGATATTTTTATGTAGATTGAATTGAAGTGAAGTTGGTAGATCGGATCAACACAACAAGGCACACTATCCAGATCAATTCCGGTAGCTTTTGTTTTATGTTTAAAGATTTATATGGCATGTATGGAGTTTAAATGAAATGAAGTAAATGTGTTATAAACTAGTTAACAATATTTTGTACTAAAGCAGTTTTTAGTTAGTAGCAGTAGTTCGAATTTGAAAATTAACCATAAATTATGGAAATCGAATTAGAGGTTGAGTAAGACATGAAATTAAAGCCTATTGAATCTAGTTTCATATAGAAGAAACGGTGTAAGAAAAAGACTTTCATATTAGGAGATAGTTTAATTTTTGTGAGATAAGGTCAGAGTGATTTTGAGCTCCCCTATTCTGATTTTGGAAAATTATTAAAAATTGTAAAAGAATAATTATGGGTTATAATTTATACTATTAAAATCCTTAATGAGTCTATTTTTAAAAGAAACAAAAAATACCATCATATGAATCTCATATGAGGATATAATTAATTTTTAGTGAAGAGTGGTCAGAACCGTCGGACAGCAAAACAGGGGAGAATTTAAAGAATAAACTGTACTTATTGACTTGACCAAAAATTCTGAAAATTTTTGGTAAGAAGATATGTGAGTCTAGTTTCAGGGAAAATTAGAGGATCCTAATTTGGAGTTTCGTAGCCCAAGATATTAATAATTATTGTGACTATGACTCGAGTGGACAGCTTTAATGTGAATATAAGTAAACAATGGAATTTTTGTGTAATTATTCCGTAAACTTTGGTAACATCTTGTAACCCTGTTCCGGTGACAGAATAATTATGGATTATAATTTATACTATTCAAATCCTTAATGAGTCTATTTTTAAAAGAAATAAAAAATACCATCATTTGAATCTCATATGAGGAGATAATTAATTTTTAGTGAAGAGGGGTCAAACTGTCGGACAGCAAAATAGGGGAGAATTTAAAGAATAAACTGTACTTATTGGCTTGACCAAAAATTTTGAAAATTTTTGGCAAGAAGATATGTGAGTTTAGTTTCAGGGAAAATTAGCGGATCTTAATTTGGAGTTTCGTAGCTCAAGATATTAATAATTATTGTTACTATGACTCGAGTGGACAACTTTGATGTGAATATAAGTAAATAATGGAATTTTTGTGTAATTATTCCGTAAACTTCGGTAACATCTTGTAACCCTGTTCTAGTGACGGATGTGGGTTAGGGGTGTTACAAGTATAGTTTGCTAAAAATAGTAGGTGTCATCTTTTCAAGCATTTTCAATGGGTGGCTGGCCATGAATTGAGGAAATTAAGCTGATTTTTGCTCAATTTAAGTGCCACAACAACTCAGGACTGAGACTCAGTCAAGTGCAAATCTTCAAGCAAATCTCTAATTTCTTCAACATTGCAAGGACCTTGTGCAATTAAACCAAAAAGTGGTTTCTATGGACAGCCAATGTAGCCGAAAATTGGGTTGACTTGGTCTCCAATTTGGACGGTTTTGTAATCCAACACAGCTATCAGACCTGTCCAAAATAAATCAGTAAATTAGAGGATTAAAGAATAAAATTTATCCAATTTAATTAATTAATTAAAACCTAAATTATTAATGAAAATTTTAAAATTAATTATTAAATATAATTTTATATTTTATTATTTAATTTAATCATGCATGGCCCATTTTATGTCTTAAAAATATAATATGTTCAAATGAATATAAAATAAGTCATTTATTGCATGAAAACTATATAATAAAGCATAAAATCACATTTTAATAATTTCTATGTCCTAATTTCATATTTTCAAATATTTCATTAATTTATTAAACAATTACTTAGTTTTAACAACGAATTTAAGTAAAAAGGTGATAAATTATATAGGAAAAATTCTATATATTTTTCAGTTTACACAAGTATATGAGATCATTTCCAAGTAATAAATTACAATGAATAATTCCATTGGAGGAAATATTTCAAGGATCGAGCCCACAATGAGATTTGCATATCTAAATTAATAAAATAAAAGTTTCAATGGAAGAATATAATTAAACTAATATAAATCTTAGAATTAACTAAGAATAAATAAACTAATTATTATGAAAATAAAATAAACAATTAACTAAATATGTAATGCCTCTCGCTCATCTCGTTGGCTGGTACAAACTAGAGAAGCTATCAGAACATTTTCGGTACAAAACCAATAATTTATTTTAGAAGATAAATAATAAAATATTTTTATAAAATTATAGGAAATCTATGAAATTAATTTTTTAGAGTTTTGAATTTTTTTAAAAAAATAATTTTAAATCGATTTTTGGGTGTCCGAAACTTTTAGTATAAGTCCATTTTTGCACAAAACAGTGTAGTGGCCAAAATAGTATAGGGGTGCGACACCTAGGGCAAATGCATTAATACTTAGCCCCTATACTATTCATGGGATGATTCTGATTAACAAGGTGTATTACCATTGGCCCTAGGTGCCGAACCTTGAGCACCTAGGGTTCCTTTTTGTTGACTCTAAAACATTTTGAACTTCAAAAATTATGTTTTCAAAGCCGAAAAAACCCCTCATAAACATCTCTAAACTAGACTCTTATAAACATGTTTTGAAAAATTAACCAAAAGCCAACATCTTTGTTCATGAAACATAGACAAAATAAAACAAAACTTGTCAAAGCATTTGTGAGTTATGCTAGCATTATAAAACATTTATGAAACTATTCAAAAACCAATCTAATTATGGAAAACCCAAGTATGCATGAAACCTTCAAAATATATAATATTTGGATTAATGTCAACCAAAGTAAACTAAATAAAAAGAAGGACTATTTACAACTTGTAGTAATATGAAACAAATATATATATGCATCCCTAAATGACCTTTCTATTATATCCCACTAGGTATAGATTGAAAATATAAATATTTCATACTCCTCAACAATGGCAATGGTGTAGCTGGTGATCCGCTGGCTTATTCGAGCTTCAAGTCAAGAAAACATACTTACAGAGACGATAACGCATTAAGAATAAAGCTTAGTAAGATAATATGAAATTACTTTATATACTTACCTTTAAAATTATGGTTTGGACATTGTACAAAGTATTATAAAACATTTTGAAGCAATGTTATTGGCAACTACTCAACAATTTAGAAAAGAAATAGAAATTAAGTTCCAAAAGAAAAATAGAAATAACAACATCAGACAATTTAATTATTCACTTATTCAATGATATAATCAACTTAATTTCAAAATTAGAACTATTTAATTTTACCCCTTAATAAACTTAGAGAAATCAAAATTGGATACAAGGAACTAACCAGCCAACACACTAGAGTAACAATAATGCGTTGTAGTGCAAATGTTCAAAGATTAGAACTATACAGTAACAATATGCACTCGAATACTATGTCTAAGGGCTAATCACAATTGAAACCGCATCTCCCAATTGTCAAAAATAAACATCCCTTTATTGGCATTTCACTCATATCCTAAACTATTTATCTAAACTACTAGGTCTCATTTAAGTATTACCAGAATAACAATGCTTGAATTTCAAGCAAATTTACGGCTAAACCATCATGTTCGTGGTATTAAAATCTATAACATAAAACAGTAATTTCAGTCATGCCATGATGCCTCTACATTAAATTTCAAATTTTCATTTACATCTCTATAAAAAGACTTCAATAAAAGAACCATTAATTAAATAGTTTCCTTACCATGAACCAATGATATAGTAAAATTTTTAATAACATGTTTGAAACCATATATTTGTAAAATATTTGAACAATAATATACAATAACATATTAATTTTAATGATAATAAGTCAAGTATAATAATTATAAATTCAAGACAAGCATTTTAATAGATTTTTCCATATATCTTACCATACAAGATATTCTAAAGTTGTCAGAGAAGCTCTGTTACACTTCAATACACTACTTTCTCTGTCCTCTTACTTGCTTTCTTTAGGTCCTCTCAATTCCTTTCATTGAAGTAAAAAATGTAACAAATATCATAGCATTAAATAACCATTAATATGGCTCAACAATGTCATGACTAATAATAAATGTGAAATCATGCTTGCATGAAGTAAGAACCTATTCACTCATATTAAGTTTTCTTTTACTAAGGCTCAAGCCTTAACTTCTTGAATGATGGAGGTGGTGAGGAAAATGATTCAATAGGGTTTTATAAGAAAATGATGGAAAATGATGAGAAATTGGAAAAGACACGAGTAAAATTTGAAGGAAAATAAAGAAAAATGGTGAAAGGTGGAGAAAGTTCTTCTCCTTTAGGTGGTCGGTTGAACATAGATGAAAAAGATGATATTTTCATCTTTTATTTCATATTTTATAAATTTAAAATTCAATAGTATTGGTCAACAAGTCGATAGTATTTTAACATATGATAATATGTCATTTAACATTTCAAATTTCAATTAATAATGCTTTGTCATCATCTCATCACCACAAGTCTAAAATTATTTTAATATTTAATTTCATATGGCTTCTAAGTGCTCGAAATATCCTAAATGGAAAATTTGTCATTTTGTTTTTTGTGACACCCCTAATGTGACCCTAGTCGGAAAGTGGTTTCGGGACCACAAAACCGAGTCATAAAAATAATTAACCGTCATATTTGATGCTTATTATATGTATATATGCATGTGTGAAAATTTCATATTTGAATTTTGTTAATTGTAAGTGAATTTTATTAAATAGGACTTATGTGAGAAAGCTTAGAAATGTGCTAGGCAAATGTAAAGTGGCCTATTAATGCATGTTATAAAAATGAAGGGTTTGCATGTCAAATTACCCAAAATTTGAGCTAGTGGCCGGCCATGCTATGGGGTAAAACATATTATAAACCTTTTGTGTTAATATGTTGTGGGGAGAATAATAAAATATGAGGGGAGTGGGAGGAGAAACCAAAGTTGTTTCATCCTTGCTTTCTTATTTTGCCGTGACTTGAGGAAAGAAGAAGAGAGGAGTTCTCTTGCTTCATGTTCGGCTTGGAGGAGGTTTGGAAGAGGGAAGTACCTTGAAATTCTTGGAAAATTATGTATAAAGAAGGTGGTTAGTTCAAGTTCTAATCATTCAATGGCTTGTTTATTTTGTTAAGTTCAGTTTCAAGGTTTGATCAAATTATGGTTATATTTGACATGGTTGGTTTATTTTGTTATGCTTGTTATATGATAGGTATGATTTGTGTTTTGGTGATGTGTTTGTGATGTTGATTATATGATTCGAAAATGAGATATGTTAATGATGAAATATAATCGGCCATGGAAGTAGCTCATTTTGGAAGTATGATTTGTGGTATATTTTTTTTGTGGTTGATTATAAAATTTGGCTTAAGTGAGGTAATTGGTAAAAGATGTGTTTATGATATATTACATATGCTTTCATAAGCTAAGTTATGTATATGTGATATCTTGCATATTGGTTGTTAAGGTAAGGTTTGAGATATTAACGTATGAATATGTTTTGTATACTATTTGATGTTCATTTAGGTACGGTTATAAATGATGCAATTAGTTTTGATTTAAATTGTGAAATTGGTTGAATTATTAAAGAATAAATTTTATGACCGAATATATGGTTAAAAGGTTGGCCATGCATGTATTTTGGAAATGGTAAAGGGTTGTATATTTATATTTGGGTATCAACTGGTAAAATATGTTTTTACATGCGTATGATATGTTTTGTTTGTGGTTCGGCAACTAATGGTTAAGTTGTTAAGTTACATGCTTGAGTTTAAAATGTGCCTTATATGTGGTTTATGAATTTGGTAAATGATAGATTGATATTTTGGATATTTCATTAGTCAAGTGATATTGTAACTATGGTATGATTTGATTCGGCACTTATGTGTAAAATTGGTAGTTATTATTTTGGTAAAATGTGCAAAATTTGGTAAGATCAAATTTTATACTTAAGCTTAAGTGAAGTTGTTAACGCTGTATATATATATTAACGATTAATATATCATGTGGTTTGGCTTGACTTAGTAAATAGTGAAGAAATGCATATTTATACATAGTGTTTATGAAAGGTAGTTTTATAAATGTGATATGAGCATTTTGTTTGTAAATGAGTAGTAAATATGTTAAAAATGGTTCTAAAATGTATATGGATGCCGTGTGATTGTGTTTGATTGGGAAGTAAATTGTTTGATTTAGCTCAAGAGCTTAGAGGATCAAGTCGGATAAGGGAAAAGAGAAAGTAAACGAATAGCCGTGGATATCTAGTCGTCGACCACTTCCGAGGTAAGTTTTAAGTGATTAAACGTTGAGTAAATTTAATCATAATAGGACATAATGAGTTGATTTAATAAGATATGATGTGGCCATGATATGTCTTAAACTCAAATGGTAAGTTCATAAGTGTTTGGACTTGGAAATTTAAGAGCAAATTGTAATAATTTGCTTAGGACAGCAGCAGTAACGTGATTTTAGAAAATCACTATAAATTGATGGTATGGAATTATAGGCTGAATAAAATATGTAATCAAAGATTAATTAGTCTAGTTTCTTATAAAAGAGACCGTGTGAGCAAAGAAATTTCCTATAAAGAGATATTTAAAGTTGAGTGAGACGGTGTCAGAATGACTCCGAAATCCCCTGTTCGGTTTTTAGAAAATCATTATAATTTGTACAAAAATGGTTATAAGATAAAATTTATATGCTTAGACTCCTTAATCAGCCTAGTTTCAAATGAAATCAAATAGAACACATTTTGAATTCTGTACAATGAGAAATTTGATTCGTAGTGAAGAGTGGTCAGATTAGTCAAATAGTGAAACAGGGGAAACTTTAAGAAAAATCTGGTATTGATTGGCCAAACCTAAAATTCTGAAAATTTTATGGATGGAAGATATATGAGTCTATATTCAGGGAAAATTAACGGAAATTGATTTTGAGTTTTTTAGCTCCAGTTATAAATAATTTAGTGACTATTGCTCAGGAAAACAGCTTGTAGTGAATATGTGAATTTGTTGTAAACATTGATGAAACTATTTGAGTTGCTTATAAGCTATTGCTGAAATTGATGTATAAGATATGTATATGTGGTAAAGCCGAATGGCTAGTGTGAAATATGTATGAGATATGTATATGTGGTAAAGCCGAATGGCTAATGTGAAATATGTGAAATATGTATGAGATATGTATATGTGGTAAAGCCGAATGGCTAATGTGAAATATGTATGAGATATGTATATGTGGTAAAGCCGAATGGCTAATGTGAAATATGTATGAGATATGTATATGTGGTAAAGCCGAATGGCTAATGCGAAATATATATATGAGATATGTGTATGTGGTAAAGCTGGATGGTTAATGTGAAATATATATATATATGAGATATGTATATGTGGTAAAGCCAAATGGCCAATGTGAAATATGTATGAGATATGCATATGTGGTAAAGCCGAATGGTCAATGTGAAATATATATATGAGATATGTATATGTGGTAAAGCCGAATGGCTAGTGTGAAATATGTATGAGATATGTATATGTGGTAAAGCCGAATGGCTAGTGTGAAATATGTAGGCGATGTGTGTATATTGTGGCCGAATGACCAAATGTGAAAGGTGTGTATTATTAGATATTTGATGATGCAAATGAATTAAAAATATGACAGTCGATGTGAATGTTGTAACATGTGATTAAATGTACATGAAACTTGGAAATATATTCCGGGTAAGACCCGATGACTACGTGTGGAGATTTTGTCCGGGTAAGACCCGATGACTACGTGTGGAGATTTTGTCCGGGTAAGACCCGATAACTTCGTGTGGAGATTTCATCTGAGCTAAAGGTCTCGCCGATAATCCGAGTAGAGGTTAAAGCTATAAGACTTCGTAATAAGAATTGCTTATAAATATATTCAATGCGAAAGGTTAAACAGGTATGTACTCCAAGTTTATATGTGAGCTTGATTTGAACTAAATCATAAGGTAGTTATGTGATGCATTCGAGAGCAATCTATGAGACTATTCCTATGATTATGTGACATCGGATCAGTGTGAGAGGTTATGTGAAATTATACAATATATCTATGTCACATGAGCTCACTTTTATATGAAAGTTTATCTGCCTATTGTATATGATGAGATGTGCATATTCGGTAAAGGGATGGTATGCCCGAAGGAAGAGTGAAATAAAAATACGAACAACTATGTTATAATTTGATTGTTATCTGTTGACACTGCTTAAAACTTACTAAGCATTGTAATGCTTACTCCGTTTACTTTGTTTTCTCTGTTTTATAGATCTCATTTCGAAGCTACAAGCTCGGGGATCGTCAGCAACTAGTCACACTATCGCTATCCACTGCTTGTTACTGTTATGTTTAGAATTATTTTATGGCATGTATAGAATAGACCGGTGGCCGAAGAATATTTTGGTTAATGTATATAAGCCATGCGAAAATGGCATCTTTTGAATGTGTATTTATAGAAGTTTAAATTGTATCCCTGACTGTCTTTAGTACTTATCTAAAGGAATGTTCAAAAAAAAATTTACTGTTCTGATATGGGTTTCAAGTCTGGTAATGCCCCTTTACCTATTCCGGCGACGGATAGGGATTGGGGTGTTACATTTTTAGTCTCATATTTTTAGCCGATTCAGTCACTAATAGTCCAATTAGCTAAAATTAACTCCTAAAGGCTTCTCAATAATATAGAATTAATTTAATCCATCAAAATTATAAATTTCTGATATCCAAATTCTACTGAGTTTCTTGGTATAATAGTGTATAGTAAACTAGAAATTTTAAGGAATTACAACTGTAACAACCCATTTTCAGTGAGATCAGAACAGTGATTTCAGGACCACAAATTCAAGCCAAAAATTTAAAATTTTATTTTATTTTATTTTATTTTAAGGTTTCAATCAGGATAGGAAGGTCACATGAAAATTTCAACGCAAAAATTTTATCGATTGTGTGGTTAATTAGGTCAAGGACTAGTAGATATTTTATCTAGTAGCTATAGGTATCAAATAGCTATAGAATTCAAAACTTAAGATCCTTATATGATAATTAGACCATTGAAGGGTAGCTAGTAGATATTTTAATGACTCATCCATAGAAAAATTAGAAATAGCTAGGGATTAAATTAGAAATCACTAAAATTAAAAGATGATAAATAATTAAAAAGAATTATCATCTTTTCTATTCATCTTCATCCCCAAAATTTCTATAGAAACCCTAGGAGAGAGGATGAAAAATTTTCAAGCTCAATAAGGTATGAAATCAAGTCCCGTTTTTAATGATTTTTATAATTTTGGAATCAGGATAAACTAATCTCTCTATTTAGGGGATTAATTTGAAAAGTTATCAATGTATAAAATTTGGGTCATGGATGAATATGCTGAAAATTATAAATTTATGGTAGAAAATGAAAGTTTGTTCCTAGATAAACAACTTTTACAAAGCAATTTTTGATGAAAACTTGATTTAGGGATTAAAATGAAAAAAGTGGTAAAATTCATGAAAAATTCTAAAATTTGTGAAATGTATGTGTTGTAAATGTAGTAAATGAATTTTGGCTAGGCTTGGAAAGAATGTTAAATTTCATGAATTTCATTTTCCTAGCCTAGGGACAAAATCAGAATTTTTGAAAAGAATAGGGGCAAAATGGTAATTTTACCTAAGACGTAATAGAACCCAAATGTGATTGAAATGTGATAGATTCGGAAAGACTAACTGTAGAATTAGATCGAGGAAAGCAAAAGGTTTCGGATTAGTAGAAACTCAAAAACGAATCATTTTCAAGGTAAGTTCGTGTAACTTAAAAATGTATGTTAATATGTTTCAATTAAATTGTATGATTTTTACTATTATGTATGACATGATATATATACATATTGATATATTTTTAAGTTGTGTAATATGGACAAATTATCGAGTCCCGGTCGAATGTTAAATTTTGATGGGTTGAAAATAATAGTACATATGTTGCAAATATAATTTAGCCCGGATGGGTAATTCTAATGTAAGCCCTCTTGAGTTAGGTTATAAATTGGATTTATCTCAGACGGGTAATCCATATTAAGCTCTTTAGAGCATATGCTACGGATAGGATTTAGCCTGAACTAGTAATCCTACGGTAAAATGTATGACTCAATGGTGTGCCTTTTTATTATGTATCCCAATGGGTACATTTGCACATGTGTATATTACTAAAACATCCATTGACATTTCAATAGCACGACGGAAAAGACTCTTGAAGAAGTGGAAAGGTAAAATTAATGGAAGCTTGTAATGTGATGAGCTCATCTATGTTTATTTGATATTCACATGAAATTATGTGACTAACTTGTTTGAATAAGTGCATGTTGTTAGGTAACTTACCCAAAATTGATAGAATATGTATGTATGTGTGCTTGTGTTAATAAAGATCGATAAGTTTATTTTCTGTTATACGAACTTACTAAGTATAAAAGACTTACTCCATTTATTTTCCCTGTTTTATAGTGCTCAAAGCTCGGGAAAGTTGGAAGTCGGTCAGAGCAGTCGTTACACTATCCACTATCTTATTTTGGTATAACTAGAAATCTCATTTTGGTATAATGACATGTATAAGCTTAGTTGGCCAATGATAGCTTGTAATGGTTGTTTTGTAACCTAGCCATTGCAATGGCTAGTGATGGTCTAAGTTTGGCTATTTTAAAGTGATGTTTTAATAATTATATAAGTGCTTATTATGCGTTGGTTTGATGAGGTTGTGTTAGCATATGATTTTATGACATGAATAGGTTATAACTATTGCAGCATGAGATAATACTATATGATTGATGTCAAATTTCTTGTGAATATGATGTTGGATTGGTGGATGTATGTTTGTGTGTTTTAGTGTAGGAAAATGGTAAATTTGGGTGACAAATGAGGCTAATAAATGACCTCATTTTGTCTACACGACCAAACACACGGTGTCTGTTTTAGCCGTGTGTGACACACGACTTATCCCATGGGCGCGTGGTCCGGCCGTGTGTCCCCTGCACCTTAACAATGCAAAACCAAATGCTTAGAAAGGGGCACACAGGTAGAGACAAGGGCGTGTGTCTCAGCCATGTAGTTGACACGGCCTTAGACACGGGCGTGTTACACAGCCATGTGAAAACTGCACCAAATTTTGAAAATAAAAATTCACCACACGGGCGTGTAACTTGGCCGTGTGACTTCAATTTCTTCATGGTTTACAAGTTAGAGTACAAGGCCTGACCACATGGGCATGTCCCCATACCACACGGGTGTGTGAACCCTGTACCTAGGAAAAATTTTGAAAAGTCACGAAAAATTCTTAAAGTTTCTGATTAAGTCCCGACTTGATTATAAGACTCGTATTGGGCCTCGAGGGTTCATATAAGGGATGATATGTATGATCTCGGTAAATGAATAGTAATTTATGTAAATTAATTGAAAAATGTTTTGAATGTTTTGGTAATACTCTGAAACCCTGTTCCGACGATGAATACGGGTTAAGGGTGTTACAACAACTCTCCCCCTCATAATAAACTTTTGTCTCAGAAATTTACCCAATTCAAAAAGCCAAAGATATTGTTGTATCATAACATGCTCACTTTCCCAAGTACCATCTTCAACTTTGTGATTATGCCATAGCACTTTCACTAACGAAACCTTTTTGTTCCTTAAATTTTTGGTCTCTCAACCAACAATTTTTACTGGCTCTTCCTCATATGTCAAATCAGGTTGAATTTCCCATTCCTAAGGAGTGATAACATGGGATGGATCAAATATATGCTTTCTCAACATAAACACATGGAAAATGTTATGAATATTTGATAGCTCAGAAGGCAATGCTAGTCAATATGATATTGGGAAGAACATGATTTGAATTATTATGATAAGACTATATAATGCAATTTGAATGACGGATGTGAGCAAAGTGATAAATTAGAAAAAAAAATGAATTCATGATGTATATTAAGTTGAAGTTGGTATTTTACCATTTGAAATTATATATATGGTTTGGCCTAAATCTCACTTGGTTGATATTGTTTTGAATGTCACAATAGGTCACTTGTTTCATATTGATTCATGTAGCTATTAAATAATTAAGGTAAGTTATTTTTTTATATTGTATGAGCTTACTAATTATTTTATATACTTGTGTTACTACTTTTTTGTAGATTTTGAACGTCCTAAACGTTTCAATGGAATCAGCAAGAAGCATACACCTTTTATCTTCCCATTCAATAGACTTTTGATGTTTTGAGCTTGGTTATTTATGGCATGTACTTAAGAGGGTTAAATATTGCAATGTAAAGTTTGTGTTTGTATTTGGCATGGTTCGATTTGGATGTATATAAATATATGAATATATTTATATGGTAACTTGTGATGTGATGAATGAACTATTACAAGGCTTGATATTAATAATGTTTAGGTGAATGGTATTATACATATATTTATGATGGTGGTATAAAATGACTATAGTTTTTAGTTGTGTTAAAGAAATGGTAAAGGTTGAATGGTACTAGGTATGTGAATTAAATTGTGGTATGATATGGTTTAAGGTTTGGCTTGATTGTATTTGAGTTGATTTTATTGTTGGTGTCAATGAGGGCATATTGGTTGTATGTTAAAATGAATAGATGAATTGGTGTTTTGGCTTTAAAATATGCATATTTTGGTGTTGGGTTGAATAACATGAAATGGCATTATAGGTCAATTGAGGGAATGGTATGAAAGCTTGCTTAAATAGGTCATTTTTGCTGTATATGGGCTACCACATGACCATGTGTCACACATGGTTGGATGACACGGTTGTGTGTTCAAGATGTTCAGGGTGATTTTTAGCTCACATGGTACCAGTCTGTTACACTACCTGGCAACATGGTCGTGTGACCCTGGATTACACAGCTTCAACTCATTACAAGGTTTGAAGACACAACTGTGTGATAGCACCACACGACCTCAGCCTTGTCATGTGACTCATGTTTCACTATTTTACCTATCTTTTTGTAAAAGTTACAAAATGGTCCCAATTTAGTTTTGAGCTTGTTTAAGGGCTTTCATAGGTCCGATTAATACTCAATTTTATTTGTAATGCATGTTTAACATAGACTTAACTTATTTATATTGAATTATTGAATATTACTTAACTTATTTATATTGAATTATTGAATATTATTGAGTAATTTGTATATGAATGTTTCTGTTTACTATTATGACATCCTGTAGCTCGGGCCCGGCAACTGGACCAGGTATGGGGTGTTACAGAATTTCTCGTAACTATTGGAAGGGACTCGAACAACCAGATATTCCCTATTGTATGGGCTGTGGTTGAAATCGAGTGCACTGATTCGTGGGTCTAGTTTTTCAGTCTTTTATCGTCTGATTTGGGCATGGAAGAATTAATGACCAACAAAAAGGTTAGTTAATTAACTCATTTGGGCTTGGTCTTGTCTTATTATTCTATTACTTATAATTAACCACATTTTTCTTACAATCTATTTGGTTCATTAGGACACAAATAGGGCCTTCAGATTGAGATTTCTGACAAACTGCCAAGGGTAGAGCATAGGAATTGTGCGAGGCACGTGTTTGCAAATTGGTAAGGGAGGAAACTAGCAAAATCTTTTAAGTATGATTTTTGGTAGATTGTGAAGTCCATGACTGAGAGGGAGTGGAAGGAACTATATGCAACACTAGAGAAGAAAGATAAGGATGCTTATGATAATTTAATGAGAAAGACTCCAAAGATGTGGACTAGAGCTTTTTTGAAGACTAGTTGTAAATTAGATCTAGTTCACAACAAGTTATGTGAGGCTTTAATCCAAGCATTGTTAAAGCTAGGTTCAAAAGAATTATGAGAATGCTTAAGGATATTAGGACAAGATGATGATTAGGATAATACAAAAAAGGAAGTTATGTAATGGATGGATGCAAAATTATGGTCCACTGGTGAAAGCTAAGTTTGATGTCAATAAAAAGGACTATGACTGGAAATTTATATGGAATGGTGAAAATAGATATGAGATGAGAAAATAAAGTAATCAATATACAGTGGACCTAAGTCAAAGGACTGTAGCTATAGAAGTTGGTAGATTAGTGAGATTCCATGTGCCCATGCATGTGCTGCCATGAATCACCTAGGGCTTCAGCCAAATGACTATTTGTATGAATGTTATCAAATATAAACCTACAAGAAAGTTTACTCATTTCCAATGTAGCCTATAAATGGGCAAAATGATTGGGCAAAAACTGGTATTGAGCCAATGCTACCTCCTATTAAAAAGAAGATGCCTGAGAGGCCCAAAAAGAATAGGAGGATGGCCAAAGATGAACTGAAGAAATTGAAGTCTAGCCACTTGAGTAGGAAAGGTCTAATTATGACATGTACTCAATTTGGCCAACATAGCCATAATAAGCGGTCTTGCACACAAGGAAACAAACATGCTAAACAGGTACAATATTGTTCTTCAATTATATAACTTGAGTGAATTTATTTTGTCTAATCATTTTCATTATGGTCCATGTTTTGCAACAAGCTATACAACCACCGAAGCTGAAGGGGAAATCTCCCATTAAAAAGTTAACTACCTTAGATAAATTTAAGGGAAAGCAACCCAAGAAAGGATAAATACATGGAATAGGGTTGTATACAGACTTGAATACTAGGAATCAAACATTTTATGTGAGTTTTCTTCCTTTTACTATTGATCTCACAACCAACAACATTGTATATTATTTGATCAACTTAAAATAGTCTTGTAGTTTGGTACAACCACAAGGAGCATAATGACAGGTTCATGTAAGAATGGTAGTGGGCAATATTCTTTGACATCCAAGTTGCCAAAAAAAAAAGAGAAACATTCCTCTCGATGATTTGGGAATGCAAGAATTGGTTGCAGGAAACATGAGTAAATCATCAAAGAAATAGTTGTCAAATGCTATAATCTCCCTTGCTTTGTCACATTTTAAGCCTACAACCTTCTGCTTTTGGAATACACCAAGGGTGACTGTTATTTTTTTATACTAATAACCAAGATATTGGTTTTTTTTTTGTTGTTGTTGTTGATATAGCTAGGTATAGCTCACTTACAATAGTATGTTAAATCTATTCATCAAACTTGTTTTTGGCTGGTATAGAATGAATGGTGTATAGGCTAAATCATTACCTATGGAATGCTTTTGTAAAGTACATTTTATCCTAATTGAAATAGGGAAAATTATATGATTAAATGTAGGATTTTTTTAGTCTTATGTTTCTTTTCACTGCATTTTTTACTACGCTAAAGTAAATTACATAAACAACAACCAAAATTGGTCATGAATTTCAAGTGGAGTGTATATCAATGTTCTAAATTACATAAACAACATAACATGGAGGTATGTTGGAAAACTTTACATTCAACCAACATTTCCAACTGGCAGCTCCATATGCCTCTTACCACTACTTCCAACAAAGAAACCTATGGTGATGCATACATACAGAACATGGATCAAGGAAATAATATCTTATACATTGACTGCTCCTTCTTGATAACTTCCATTTTTTGCTTCATGGTCATTATTTTGTTCTTTAATGCTAGTTCTCCTTCAACACCACAAATTGGTCTACCTCCTTCAACCTCAATGTCAACACCACTACTGCCATCATTATAACTACCATCAAATGTAACCAAATCCATAACCTTCTTTCTAACTGCTAAATTCTCATTTGAAATATTTCATTCACTATCATGCAATTGACGTAGTAATTCAGTCGCACAGTCACACATTTTCCCATCATACCACTTGACAAAACCACAACCACCGTCTTACAAACAAACCCCAAATGAGTGATAACAAAAATTTTAAATTATAAACCCTCAACCTAGGGAAATTTTTGAAATCATCCAAATTGAGCTGAAGTAGGAAATAAAATTCTTATTCACTTAGCCGAAAATCTTGACAACCATAAAATTTCATCCCTGCATTTAAATCACTCCATGAAGTGTCCCAGAAATTTTTAAAATCATCCAAATTAAGCTGAAGTAACATTTTAATGCTTCCCCATTGTACATCCAAATTAAGCTGAAGTAACATTTTAATGCTTCCCCATTGTACACATACTCTTTTCACGATGAAGTAACAATATTTGAATACCTCGATTTTTTCCTCTAACCATTTGAACCATGCAATACCCATTCTCTAAGCTGACTATTCGAACTATGTTATTCAGTTTTGAGCAAATTTCCTAAATCCATGAATTCGAATGACAAGGAAGAAAAAGAACAATTTCCTAGGGGTTATGTTAAATTGAGATAATGAGAGGAGAGGGATTTCAATTCAAGTTTCTTTAGAGATTGTGGTTTCTTAAAGATTGGAGATTGCTAAAGTTTTCTTATCTTAATAGTTTTAGGGAATTCACAATTTTGGAATAAGAGATTAGGGATTTTAACTATAGGTTTTAATTTTACCTACAATTATTTGTTTACAAATTATTTATTTATTCTTTAATTTCATATTTAATTATTTTTTTGACATGTCATCTTCATCATCGCACACCACATAGACTATTTCATCGATCGACACTTGACTAACGTTTAACTCACATTTCTCGTTAAAATTGGGCTGATTTATGGAAAAAATCGTTACTTTGAGGGCATCAATCCAAAAAAAGGTCTAGGGCTCAAATCTTAAAACCCACAAAATATTGAGGGTATTTTTGACAATCATGCCTATTTATTTGGCCTTTCAATTTTAGAAAAAATAAATTATTTAACGTTTGTTAACTATGTTGACAATCCATTCATATGCCACGTTAGCAATTATTTAAGTTTTTGAAAATTTAAAAATATTAAAAAATATTTCTTATATTTATTTTAGTTTTAAAATAATCTTGATAATTTTTAATTTTTTAAAATATTTTTTGAGTTTTTTTAAATTTTAAAAAATTAATTAATTGCTGACATTGCATCCATGTGGCAATCCACGTGCATATCAAGCTAGAAATGTTAACAAACATTATATTTTCCATCTATCTTGGGGTGATTTGACAAATAATACAAGTTTAAAGGTTAAAAGAAACAAAAGATAAATGGAAAGCTAAAATGACTTTTTAAAGTTGGAGGGCTAAAAAAATCATTATATCTTCCCATTATAGTGGATTTTTTCATCTTTAATTATCACACTTAGATGTCTTTAATTGTCGCAACTCTGTTATATTAAGTGATAAAATTAATTAACTAAACTTTGTTTTTTCTTTATTATTACTAGTATGGTTCATTCATGCTTTACGTTGAGTTGATTATTTGTTTATATCAAGTTATAAAGTAACAATTTTCAAAATTAAAATATACTTTAAGTAAGGTTTTAGAACTAGACCGATGGTCAAATGGTCAAGCCACTGGTTCATATGATTCTATTAAATAAATCATTAAGAAAAGCATAAAAATAAAAAAAGTATATATTTAAAAAATATATCTTGGTTCATATATAGCTCGGTTCAACCGGTCCGTACCAGTTCTCGAGTTAATAAATCTGATGCCTCTCTTCGAACCAATACCTTAGTTGGCTCTTGATCCGACCGGTCGGTTCAATTCAAACAACCATGGCTCTAAATCTATACACTCTGTACATTTAAAATTTAACCCTCTTACTTTTATTTTTAAGAATTTAATCTCTTTATTTTTTGTTCGAAAATTTTATTTTTAAATTATGTATAACCACGTAATATTTTAATTAAAAGTTAATAATATTAACTATTTGAACTAATTAATAACATTATTAAAATATTAAGACAAAATTATGTTAGAAATTAAAATATAAAAATTAAATCTTAATTTAAATATATTAAAATAATCAAAACTAAAAATTAATGTTTTTATAAAATAAAATAAAAAACATATGAATTTATGCGGCATGAAAAAAAATCCTTTCAACCTACTATTTTTCTTAAAACGACATATCCAACCTTTAATTTCATTTCTTGATGACGAGACTAACCATCTGCCAAATGTGAACTTCTCAACAAAAGCGAAAGAATTGGTATTTCCTTTTCAAAAGGAGGGAAAAAGTGTAAAAAGGCAAAAGGATTTTTAACCAATGAGGAATAAGAGTTAAACTAACTCAGCATATTCGTGAAGAAAAATATGAAAAGATATTACTCTTTGAAAGTTACACTATTTCAAGTTGCAATTTTTGAGGTTGATTGTCATTGTATTATTTGAACTGTGGAGACATGGACATAATCTATGTGGATTAAAAACTTCTTTTTTTTATCTACTCCACCTATGCAACTGGATTTATTACTTTTTTTCTCATTCCTTAATCACGACCGAATATAAAAATTTCTGGATAAAATCTAATTATAATTTTTTTAAAATTTAAATCATATTTTTATTATTTATTAATTTATAATTTCATCATTTTTTGAAGACTAAAAAATATTTTTTTTTTTCGTTTTTGAGAATTAAAGTATAATTTTATCATAGTGTGGAGATCAAAATGACAAATTTCCATTTTTAGGTCAAGGTCCCTATTTGCCTCCTTAAATTCGCTCGTCTTAATTATTATATATACATATATATATATTTGAAAAATAAGTGCACAAGATAAGTTCCCAAAAAAGAGAGGTGAGTCACAATTAACACTCATAAGTATCAAGTCTTTCTTATATACAATCATTCCTAAACATGCACTCATTCTTGGGCATTCTTAAGAAAATTTTGGAAGATGTTTAGAAAAGGTGGAACAAAAATAAAAAGTTAAGCTTTAGCCATTGTTGGACACTATCCTTTAGGGTATTTCACCTATGATGTATCCTTCATGATTCAACAAGCTCTTCTGTTACAAGAATAGGAACAAAAATAAACTAAAATGAAACAAGAGTTATCAAAAGTAGAAAGTTATGAGCCTGTTATAGTGTTGTTTTCCACCAAGTTTGATCTATGAAATAGAAGGGTGTGAATTTATAATAAATATAGAATTCGCTTACATTAAGGGTGTATGATAAATTTAGTATATATTATGGGTATATCATAAATTCAATTTATATATATATATCTAAGTTTCAAGTTTTTTTCACTAAATTAGGAACAACAATTGTCTGTAATTATAAAATAGATTTTTTTTTGTGATAACTTTTTTATTTCTGAAAAAACGAAATACACTGAAGGATTAGCCTCTTTCTTGAGCTTGGAAGCATTAAATTTAACCATGAATTTAGTTAAAGCAATAAATCGAAAGAGGGAACCTAAATCAAATAGACAGAATGATGTAAACTAATTGAATAGTAAGAATGTAATTTAATTTTATAATTTTGATGGACAAAATACTAGTGGTGGTCTAATTGTAGGTAGGGTCCTTCAAACAAGCTTTAAATTAGTGGATTATATTGTTTGCCATGTCAAATATAGACTTATCAACACTAGATAATCCACAGCCATTATAGTTTGTCTTTAAGAGAAAAAAGAAAACAATAAAACCAATAATAATAATTATTATAATAATTGTAATTATAACTTCCAACTAAAAAATACTTGCTTTTAAGAAAAAACCCACATAATCATTTTTAATATCATATTTATTATTACATGATTATTTTTTAAAATTTCAAAAGGCCACAATAAAGAGTATCAATCTTATAACAATTAGATTTAAATTTTTTAAATGTAAAAAAAAACTAACTTGAAAATAAAATTAAAGAGATTAAATTCTAAATATATGAAGTGTATAAAGACTTAGAAGAATATATTTTGAACATTTAATTTTTTATTATAATTCAAGACAAACAAATAATTAATTAAAAAAATGTGAAAACCGCTAGTAACACTTACCAACGAATTTTGTTTGATTTATATATTACAGTATGTATGACCCTTGTAATTATTCTTTTAATAGTTTAACTAGAATTAAATCAAAATAGAGCCTTGAAGCATGAGGATGGAATAGATTATCTAAAATAAAAAATAAAAAGATTATCCTAATAATATATGCTACTCTACGGGGTCAATGGAATGAATATGTATCCCTATTGGTTGCCTAAAGCTTCCAATTTATTGATTTGATGCAATATGTACGTTAATAATTTGTTAATGGGGAATAGGAGTTGGAGACATGCATAAAAAACTATATAGCAAGTTAAAGATAATTAAATTCTTGGTTCGTGTTAAAATTAAGGAAGAAAAGGTTGTTCCAACTACAAAATTACTTTGAAAATTCTTTTATACCAAACCCAAGTGTCTAAAGTCATAAATAGACAAAACTTATGAGTTAATGTCTTCACCCTCTTATTATTAATATATTTGTTATTATATCCATAGTATTAACAAAATAAATAAAAAAACCATACAAATGCCCTGAGCCACAAAATAAGCCCCTGGGCCCAGTAAATGAGAAAATTGATCCCCCTTCACAATTCATGTTTTCTTCCAGTTTTTTGTAGCTCTATATAAACCTCTCTTCCCTCCCTTTCTTTTCATCAATTCTAACATTCAAAACTTTACATCTAAAACCAATTGTCTTCATGGATAAGCTTCTTGCCATACCATTTCTCATTTCTTATTTTTTCACTTGTGTTCCCTTAGGGAACGCTGCAGCGACAATAACATCATGTACCCAAACACCCTACCCTGATGTCTGCAACCATTTCATGGGAAATGGTGTTAATGTTGCAACATCAAGCCTTGCCCTTAATCAAACCCGCTACTCCTTCCGTGACCTTGCGATTCAGGTCACCTTGAACCAAGCAGTTCAAGCTCATCACCTCGTCTCTACCATGGACTTGACTTCTTTCAATGAGCGAGCCAAATTGGCTTGGAACGATTGCTTAGAGCTCTACCAAGACACCATTTCCCATCTTAACCAATCGAAGAGCACCAATAGTCCATTAGATGCTCAAACCTGGTTAAGTGCTGCCATTACCAACCATCAAACCTGCCAAAATGGCTTCATTGACTTCAACTTGGCCTCTCATTTACAAACCTTACCACTCATGCTAACCAACTTTTCCAAGTTGATTAGCAATTCCCTGGCCATCAATAAGCCCACTGTTAGTGTTACCGCTAATCAAGTTGGCAATAGACGCCTGCTTGTCAATGGATTCCCCACTTGGCTTTCCGGTGCCGACCGAAAGCTCTTGCAGAAAACCAGTGCACCATTAAACGCTGACATTGTGGTGGCTCAAGACGGTTCTGGCAACTTCAAGACCATATCGGAGGCAGTAGCCGCGATTGGAAG
Source organism: Gossypium hirsutum (assembly GCF_007990345.1). Classification (NCBI taxonomy): domain Eukaryota; kingdom Viridiplantae; phylum Streptophyta; class Magnoliopsida; order Malvales; family Malvaceae; genus Gossypium; species Gossypium hirsutum. Next base: position 82,407,181 of record NC_053424.1, on the reverse strand, counting down.
TGGCAAAAGAACTGTCATACACGTAAAAGCTGGAGTTTACAATGAGAATGTTGATATTCCAAGATCAGCTAAAAATATCATGTTAATTGGAGATGGAATTGGTGCCACGGTTATTACTGGTAATAAAAATGCTCAAACTACAACAACTTTTCGCACAGCAACATTTGGTAAGCAACATGTATAAATTATTTCAAAGTCACATTCTAAACTTAGACAAAAACATAAAGTAATCCTAAATTAAGAAGAAAAAGTGAGGAAAAAGAAACATGATTTGAATAACAAATTAAGACACACTCATGCAAATTATCTACACTCAATTTGCTCTTTTATTCTTTTTCGAATAGTAAAAACATGACTATCTTTTTTTTCTAATTAGTTGGATATTTTTATGGCTCCCATTTCACCAACACCATAGTTCTTTACAAAACTAAATGAGAAAATATAACAGTAAAAACGTGAGAAAAAAATTAGTCCTTTTGCTTTTTACTTGTTTTCAACTTATCATTTGATTACTCACATCATTCGTTCGTTTCTTCTTTTAGCCGTTGTCGGTGATGGCTTCATAGCTCGTGACATCACTTTTGAGAATATGGCTGGACCCCAAAAACACCAGGCAGTGGCCCTCCGCTCTGGCTCTGATTTCTCAGTATTCTACCGTTGCAGCTTCAAAGGTTACCAAGATACCTTATACGTCTATTCCCAACGTCAATTCTACCGCGACTGTGACATTTATGGAACCGTAGACTTCATATTCGGTGACGCCATTGCCGTTTTCCAAAACTGCAACATTTACATCCGACGACCAATGAGTGGCCAAATGAACACTGTCACAGCACAAGCGAGAACTGACCCAAATGAGAATACGGGGATAATCATCCACAACTCACGCGTGATGGCGGCGTCGGACCTGAGGGCCGTTCAGGGTTCATTCAAGAGCTACTTGGGGCGACCATGGCAGAAATACTCGAGAACTGTGTTTATGAAGACTGGTTTGGATGGACTAATCGACGCAGAAGGTTGGTTACCATGGAGTGGAAATTTTGCTTTGAGTAGTCTTTACTATGCTGAACATATGAATACCGGCACCGGTGCAAGCACGGGGGGAAGAGTGAAGTGGGGTGGATATCGTGTTATAGATGCTACTGAAGCTGGGAAATTCACTGTTGGTAATTTTCTCACCGGAAATGCATGGATTCCGGAGAGTGGAGTGCCATTTGATGCTGGACTGTGAATTTGTTGATTTTGGCATTAGGAAAAATGTAAATACCAAAGTAACCCTATGTTTAAAATTGTCATATAGCTTTTAGTGATAAAGACTATGTATATATAGTTGAATTTGTCGAAGAGGAAAAAGGGGTTGTATAATAAATCATGCTGAAATTGTTGTATTTATAAATGAACAAATACTTGGACTTTTATTTATTTATATGAAAATCTTGGTATTTATATCGATTATAATATTGCACAGGAAGTGGGAATACATTGTTAAATTTTTTGGCCATAAAAAAGGTTGATTAATCGCATTTGAAGGAATATTGGACAAAAAAGAAAAAAGATAGCTGTGACAGCAATAATGAAAGAAACAGTAGCCGCTAGCTATTTTCATGTCCAACTGCATTGACTTTCTTTCTAAGTCTTCTTAATAACATTACACCAAGTTTTAATGTTGTTAGTGATTCTGAGTATCCATTCATAGGTTCAAAGATACTAATCTTTTAAATATACATATTTGGACCTTAGAAATATGTAATTTTGCACAAGAAGCTGCTTACCATATCTTAATAAATTCATAAAATGAATGGATATCCAAAAAAGAGAAAGGAATGAAGGATAAGGGACAACACCATATGATATTCCACCAATGAAAATGCTACTCAAGACCATTAGCACTTATATGAGACATGTTTTAGGGTTTAAAGCCAATATTTATACCTTTGAAGGTACTATCATTTAATGCAAACACTTATATTTATTTTTTATCCCACAAAAAAAGTTCAATACTTTCCTGCCAACTCCAAGGAGAAAAGAATGTTCCATTCACTTTTCCAAGCATCTCTTAGAGTGGTTGCTCCATCAAATATTTATCTCTCACCTTTTTATACCCTCTCACCCTAATCTCTTTCGTCAACCATTTAATTCCACTCCATCACTCACAAAACAAATCATTAAACATTTTTTTTAAGAATTTGATGGTAAATTTTGAAATTCTCTATCAAATAAAGCATAACAATATTTATTATTAGCAAAGCATAATTTAGTCCATTTAACTTAAGTGAAGACACTTTATTTTTTTAATTAAAGAATTGTCATTTGAAGTGCGAAAATTTATATACTAAACTTAAGTGAGGCTCTAGTAAAAAGAAAAATGAGTGACTTACTTTAATACATCTTTGCTTTTAAGAGAAAGTCTTAGAGAAGAGTGATCCTGATTAAAGTATATAAGTGAGGTTGCTATTTTGTGAGTGAGTGATACTTAAATCTCAACAAGTATACTGGATTAACTCTCTTGGTAAGACCCTACAAATGTAAAGATTTCAAATTGGATAAACCTTCTTAGTGTTCATTGTTATTTTACTTGTAATAGTTACTTGGTCCACCTACAACTTACCATATATCTATTAAGAAAATACCAATCAACTCTCAATTTGTTATGAAATAGGCTTTTAAAATTCAAACTTTACTCATATGATCGTACTCCTGCAATGAAAAGGTCACGGAATGGTGATTATGTAGTGTTCGTTGATCATGACAGTGAACAAAATAATGGTTTGAATGAGGTAGAGTTTGAGTCTTATTTTTGTTTCCAACATTACCTGACTACAAAATATATATTTGACATATATTCAAATATAAGTATAATATTATTGATCTTCAAAAATGTAAAAAAAAATATCGGTAATGACAATATATCACAAAGAAAAGAGATATAAAAATAAAGAACACATAGATTTTTACGTGGAAACCCTTTCGGGAAAAAACCTGTAACATCACGAATTAGGGCCTAATTGGAACAGTGGTTTTGAGACCACAAATCTGAGATAGAAATAATTATTATATGATTCTTATGAGGTTTATGTTATAATACATACTTGTGTGAAAGTTTCATGAAGAAATTCTAAGCATAAAATGTTCAATTGCATTTTAGGAACCAAACTGAATAAAGTAAAAAACTTGCATTCTAGAAGCTTTTAGCATGAAATTGCTTTAAATTATGAATTAAGGGGTCCCAATTAGAAATTTGACCAATTTCTATAATTTTGGACAAAAATAGACATGCATAGAAAAAATTGAAAAAAGAAACCCCCAGGGCATTTTGGTCATTAGGTAATTAAAAGAATAAAAAGGGAAAATCCAACCAAAAATGTGTCCATCTTCCTCCTTGGCTGTCGAAAATCACAAAACACCATAGCTAGGGTTTTGTTCAACATTTCCAAGCTCAATAGTAAGTGTTCCCTAGTCCCGTTTTTAATGTTCTTTATATTTTTGAAGTCCCTGTCACATAGTCTACTCATTTCTAACTATATTTTGAGCTAGAGTTTATGTATGAAAATTGACCCATGCATGACATGCTTGTATTTTGATGATTAATGGAGGAATATGAATGTTTGATGCATGATGAACATCTTTTATTAGGTGATTTTTAGTGAAAACACCTAAACAAAGGATTTGTTTGTAAAAGTTAAAAAGTGAGTAGTAATAATGTGAAATAAAAAAAATATGGGTTGATATGAGCATAGAAAAGGTTCGGCCCAGCTTAGTTAATCAAGAAAATGCATGCGTTTCATTTGACGATCCTAGGGGCTAAATCGTAAATATGTGAAAGTTAGGGGTCAAAATGTAAGTTTGCAAAAGTATGATTTATGGACTCGTTTAAATAGTTTGAATAATAAAAAAGTTAAATTTGGCATTATAGATCAAGAAAAATATGAATCGGGACTTGATCGAGGAAAGAATAAAGTATAGACGACTAGGCTCGATTACCACCGTTTTGTACCGAGGTAAGTACATATGCAAATAATGTGGTATGGTAGTATGTTTTAAATGCTTTAATATAATGTGATAAATGCTTTATTGTAATTATGAATTATATGCTTATTGATTGTTATGAAAGCATGAATGTTATTATGGTCGTGATTTACAACGTTACGAGCAAGTACGATGGAGATACTATATGCAAGTGAGAAAAAAAATCCCATTTGAACTTTAGGAATAGTTTAGGATACAAGCGACATGTCACTAGGAACTAAGAAGTCCGAACTCATTGAGTGGTCCAGGTTCGTGAGATTTGTTGCATCCGAGCTCATTGAGAGGTCTGAGTTTATTATGGATGCAAGCATCTGAGCTCGTTGAGAGGTCCAAGTTCATGATGGATACGATTCATGTAACATCCGAGCTCGTTGAGAGGTCCGAGTTCATTATGGATGTGTTACATGTTATGTGGTAGCTTCGGCTACGTTTGTATATGATGCACTTATGTGTAAGGTTTCCGTGTATCCAATAGTATTCCGAATGTTCACGGGTATTGTAAAGAATATAATGAGAGTCCCAAGAAGGACATATGAAAGAGGTATGGTTATGGATACTTACGATGAGTACAGGTATGTATGCTATACCTATGACTAATGCTTTAATAAAGATCGGTTTACGATGAGCAAGTATATATATGTGCATATGATGAGTAAGTAAAGAGGTTTGAATGAAAGAATAATATTTATGTATATATTATCATGTTTTTGCATGTTAATTGTTTACCACTATTGCATATTATTTGCATGTGGACTTACTAAGCTTTAATGCTTACTCCCCTCTCTTTTTCCATCCTTCGTAGTTCCGCCACACTAGCTCGGGGATCGAAAGTTGTTGGAGTATTCGATCACACTATCAAAAGACTATTGGGTATAGTGAAATTATTATTTTGAGTATGACATGTATAGGAAACTTGGTCATTTTGTGATATGTGTCATGCTATTTGGACAAATTGTGAAAGCCTATGATAATGATGATTCATTTTGTAATGGTCATGTGATATGGCTCATATTTGATCATTTGGGTTGTAATTTAATTACCCATGCATGCATGTGCTAGTGTTTTTGATGGTAGGATATATTATTGCTTGGTGAGTGCATGATAATGATGTGATATGTTGTTGACATGATGAATGTATGGTAAAGTGTGAATTGGGTGCTAAAGGATAAGAGATGACCTAATGGCTTAAAATGACCATAAGTATGAAGGCACAAATTGAAGTTATGATAACAAGTTTAATAATGCATGAAATTGGTGTGGAATGCCCCAAAATAGTGTAATAAATGAATATGTATTAGGATGACCTTTTGGAGATGTGAGAGTGCCATGGTGTAGAATGTTTGAGTGCACAAATATGTCATGTTGCACGATATAAATCATGTTTGAATGTATGAGTGACTATGGGTGACTATTGGCTTGGAAAATAGCCTTTAAATAGTCCACATGAGTAAACATACAGGCATGTGTCTAGACCGTGTGTGACACACAGTCTGCCCCATGGGCGGTTGAATGGTCATGTGTCCCCTGCACCTAAAATTTCTATGTCAGTATGCATGGTAGTAAACACACGGGCAGAGACATGGCCGTGTATCTCATCCATGTGGAGGACACAGCCTAACGCACGGGCGTTTACCTTGGCCGTGTGCCCTAAATGCATGATGACGTCATAAACAGAATGTTCAGGTTTTTGGACATGGGCGTGTCTAGGCTGTGTGAGGGACACGAGCGTGTGAAAACCCCTGGAGGTTCGAAATGAAAAATAAATTCTAAAAATTCCACACGAGTAAGGGACACAAGCGTGTCCCAAAGCACACGGGCGTGTGAGGCTTAAACCTAGAAACTTTTTTAAAATTTTCTTAAGTTCTAGGTTTAGTTCCAGATTACTTCGAATGTTTGTTTTGGACCTCGTAGGTCCATGATAAGGACAAAATGATTTTGTTTGGTCAATTTTAATTTGGAATGAAATTTTACGACCCGTATTTTCCAAAAATACCCTATTATGTTCTGTAATGCCTCATACCTTGTCCTGGTCTCAGGTACGGGTAAGGGGTGTTACAAAACCACGGGTAGATGAGAAGAAAATTCATTATGTCGAATTCAAATGATTATAAGAGAAGAAGACTATGTCTATTTATAGGCTTGTAAAACCATATTCTAATAAAAGTGTAGTAAGATTGAAACACTTTATTCTAATCTATATCAAATAGATGGAATTTGATAAGGTTTAAAAAACCTTATTATAAAATAAAATAAAAAAAGTGTAGTTCTATATGGATTTTACTTTTATTTTATTTTACCACTGTATTTTATTTAAATAAGGATTCAGGTCACTTCATTCTAACAATCTCCACCTTGACACGAATTCTCAATGAACAAGTTCTTCATCGCGAACTTTCAGCGAACAAGTTCTCCACCTCTTCCATAAAACCCCTTAAGGGTTTCACTTCAACAATGAACACCAACCAAGTCTAAGCAATGCTCAAACTTGGTTATAGAAAGTGACTTACTCATCATATCTGCAGGATTTTCAAGAGTACTAATTTTTCTCATAACAATATCACCACGAGCAATAATATAACGAACAAAATGATACCAAACATGAATGTGTTTTTTTCTCTCATGAAACATTTGATCTTTTGTAAGGAAGATGGCACCCTGATGTCACAAAATACTGTACTGATTTGAAGGTCTTCATTGAGTTCACTAAAGAGTCCCTTTAACCCAATAGCTTCTTTACAAGCCTCAGTAATCGCCATGTACTCAACTTCAGTAGTAGACAAAGTGGCTTTAGTTTACAAAGTGGCTTTCCAACTAATTGCACAACCTCCGATTGTAAAGACATAACCTGTGAGAGATCTTCTTCTATCAAGGTCTCCAACAAAATAAGCTTCAACATACCCAATGACTCAATCTCTAGTTCTTCCAAACTATAAACAAACATTAGTAGTTCCTCTTAAGTATCTTAAAATCCACTAAATTGCTTTCCAATGTTCTTTACCGGGATTCACCATGTATCTACTAATTGCACTAATTGCATATGATAAATCTAGACATGAACAAACCATAGCATACATGAGAGATGTCACTACACTAGAGTATGGAACATGTGACATGTACTCAATCTCATCATCTGATTGTGGAGACAAAGCCGGTAAAAGTCTGAAATGGGTTGCTAAAGGAGTACTAATAGGCTTAGCACTCTGCATATTGAACCTGCAAAAAACTTTCATATTGAACCCGCAAAAAACTTTCTCAATGTACCCCTTCTGACTTAGGTACAATTTACTTGCTTTTCTATCTTTAAGAATTTCCATACCAAGTATCTTCTTTGCTGGTCCCAAATCTTTCATCTCAAATTCTTCACTTAGTTGGGCTTTGACTTTTCTTATCTCTCCTTTATCTTTTGCTGCCATCAACATGTCATCAACATAAAGGAGTAGATATACAAAAGATCCATCACTATTTTTCTTAAAATAAACACAACTGTCAAAGCTACTTATTTTGAAATCATGAGAAGTCATAAAGGAATCAAACCTATTGTACCATTGTCTTAGTGACTGTTTCAAACAGTAAAGGGACTTTTTCAGCAAGCAAACATAGTCCTCTTTTTTTGAGACTGTAAAACCCTCTGGTTGTTACATGTAAATATCCTTCTCGAGTTCTCCCTACAAAAATGTACTTTTTACATCTAGCCACTCAAGCTCCAAATCATGTATGGCCACAATACCAAGCAAAGCTCGAATCGAACTATGCTTCACAACTGGGGAGAACACATCTGTGAAGTCCACTCTTGGAATTTGGGTGTAACCCTTTGCAACAAGCCTTACTTTATTTCTGGGTTTTTCAACTCTTGGAGTTCATTTTTTTAAACACCCATTTACAACGAACAATCTTTTTACCTTTAGGAAGTTTTACAAGATCCCATATTCTATTTTTGTGGAGTGATTCCATCTCCTCTTGCATAGCAAATATCCATTTTTCTGAGTCTTCACAACTAACAGCCTCAGAATAATTAGATGGCTCTAGTTTGTATCTACACCTTCAGCCACATTTAAAGCATAAGTAACTAGATCAGCCTTGGCATACTTCTTTGGAGGTATAATTTCTTTCTAGTTCTGTTTTTGTTGATAGAGTATTGTAGTGAAGAAGCAACTCTATTCTAAATTTTTTTATTGGCTTGAGAAGTCAACTTTGTTGTAGATTCTGGATTAATCTGATGTTTTACCTAATTTTTATTTTCTTTTTTGGAAGAGCCTTTAAAAGATATGTTAGGTAGCACAGCAATTCATCAAAAACAACACCTTTACTAATCACAACTTTTTTATTTCCAGGACATTATAACTTATGCCTTTTTACACCAGCTTTATAACCAAGAAAAACACATTTAATGGATCTTGGTTCCAATTTTCCATTATCAACATGAGCATACGCAGGACACCTAAAGATCTTTAAATCAGAATAGTCAGCAGGATTACCAGACCATACCTCTTGTGAAGTCTTTTTCTCAATGGAAACAGATGGAGATCAGTTGATCAATAAACATACAGTAGAGGCTACTTCGCCCCAAAATGACTTTGGTAAGTTGGAATTTGACAACATACATCGAACCTTCTCCATGATCGTTCTGTTCATTCGTTCTGCAACACCGTTTTGCTATGGAGTATGACGAACTGTTAAGTGTCTTACGATCCTTTCTAACTTGCACAGTTTATTAAACTCATTAGAACATAACTCTAAGCCATTGTCTGTGCGGAAGTATTTTATTTGTTTTCCCTTTTGTTTTTTCAATAATAGTTTTCTAAGACTTAAATGTGGAAAACACATCACCTTTCTGCTTTAAGAAGAACGCCCAAACTTTTTAGAAAAATCATCAATAAAAGTTAGCATATAATTAGCTTCACCTCTAGAAGGCACTCTAGATGGCCTTCATAGATCAAAATAAATATACTCCAACGTTCCCTTCATGTTATGGATTCCTCTAGTGAATCAAACTCTCTTTTGCTTCCCAAAACTGCAGTACTCACAAAACTTCAGTTTGTAAATTCCTTGCCTATCAAGAAGCCCTCTTTTTCTCAATTCTGCCATGTCATTCTCACTCATATGTCTTAGGCGCATATGCAAAAATTTAGTAATATCATCATCTGACAAGGAAGAGGAACCGACAACTGCATCACCAGCAATAGTAAAACCCTACAAAATATATAAATTGACAGTCTTTCTCTTCCCTTTCATCACAACAAGGGAACCTTTAGAAATCTTCAAAACCCCACTTTTAGTTGTGTATTTGTACTCTTTTGAATCAAGAGTACTCAACGAAATTAAATTTCTTTTCAATTCTGGAACATTTCGTACGTCACTAAGTGTTTTGACAACTCCATCAAACATCTTAACTTTAATTTTTCCAACACCTGCGATTTTACACTAAATATTATTTCCCATCAAAACAACACATTCAGAAACTGTTTCGTAAGTTGTAAACCAATCCTAATTGGGACTTATGTAGAAGGTGCAGCTCAAATCAAGGATCCACTACTCGCTCACTTTAGAATTGTTGATAGAAGCGACTAGAAGTTCACCATCGCTGTAGTCTTCTACAACATCAGCTTCACTAGAATTTTTTGGTTGTTTTCCCTTTTGATTCGCAGCCTCCCTTTTGATCTTGTTTTGTAGCTTATAGCACTCAGATTTAATCTGCCCTTTCTTCTTGTAGAAGTTATAAGTTTTACCTCTGTTTAAAGACTTCGATCTACCCTAGATTTACCGCGATGATTCCATTCCTGTGTCCTTCCACGATCATAATCAGTATTCTGATCTTGTCTCCCATGAACAATGAGACCCTCTACCTAAGAGTCGATTTTAACCACAAGATCCTTCATATTATCATACGACGTCAAAAAATCATAAACATCATCAACTGTGAGAGACTCGTGGCTATATAAAATCGTGTCTCTAAAAGTTGAATAAGACGGGAGCAACGAACAAAGTAGAATCAACCCTAGATATTCCTTGTCATACTAAACCTCCATGGCCTCCAAGTTTGAGAGAATTGCTTTAAACACTGTTAAGTGTTCATGCATAGATGCACCTTCCTCCAAATAATGAGCATAAAGACGCTGCTTTATATGCAGCTTACTGGTTAGAGTTTTCGATGTACATAGTTGTTCTAACTCTTCCATAATCCAGCGGTCCTTCATCGTATCCTGCAAAATTTCGTTACACAAATGTAAATGTAATTGTGTTAACGCATTTCGATCCTTGTACTTCTTCTCTTCCTCCGTCAATGTCGAAGGCATCTTATCTACCCTTAGCAGGGCTTTCTTTAAGTCCATCTGTGCAAGAACTGTTTGCATCTTTATTTGCCACAACGCGAATCTGGTGTTGCAATCCAATAGTGGAATTTCATACTTTAAAGACACTATTACCGTGATTTAAATGAACAACCCGGAAGTTTTGATACCATTTTGTAAAAAAATAAATATCGGTAATGAAAATATATCGCACAAAAAAGAGAAATAAAAATAAGGAACACACAGATTTTTACGTGGAAACCCTTTCGGAAAAAACCACGGGCAGAGGAGAAGAAAATTCACTATGTCGAATTCGAATGATTACAAGATGAGAAGACTATGTCTATTTATAGGCTTGTAAAACTATATTCTAATAGGAGTGTAGTAAGATTGAAACACCTTATTCTAATCAATATCAAATAGATGGAGTTTAATAAGGTTTAAAAAACTTTATTCTAAAATAAAATAAAAGAAGTGTAGTTCTATATAAATTTTACTTTTATTTTATTTTACCACTGTATTTTATTTAAATAACGATTTGAGTCACTTAATTCTAATAAAAAATAATAATATAATATAGATTAACATATTATATTTTAAATTTATATCTATACTTAAACCGCACCATGAAAGGAAAAGAAAATGAAAATCTTGACGTAGGAATGGGACTGATTAAAACAAGTCTTGGAAAATATTGAAAAATTGGAGGCTGAGATTTGATGGCATTGACTCAAATATTTTTTTTTGCTTCCAAAAGGAAAAATAATTAAATTAAAAATTATTAAAAATTTATAAAAATAAAAATATTAAAAGATAATAAAAATTTATTTAAATCGATTCGTACCAATTTGTAATCCAATTGATTTAAAACAATTTTTAAATTTATACTTTGATTTACTCTTAATTTAATTGGTCTAACTAGTAGATTAATTAATTCAAATAATTATGAATAGTTAGTGCATTTTATTTATTTTGTCGTTGTTTCTAAGACTTTTCCAACATGAAGATGAATTGATTGATGAGTGTATAAGATTTGACATCTATTATGAGCATGGCTATCTTAAAAGTGCAATTGTGCAGTTAAAAAAAAGGAAAAAAAAAGTACAACTCTGATTAGTCTCATCAACTTGCTAAAATTATTCCATTTATAGTAGATTTTCACGTGTAATTGTCACATTTTTTATAACTTTTAAAATTGTCACAGCTGCCAAGGAAATATAGGTAGCTTTTAATATAAAACTGTCATAATTTTTAATTTATAAGTAGATTGATAATATGAATACAACTTTTCAACAATCCATATATTTTTTTTATTGTGATTTAAAAATGTTGAGGGGATGGACTCATAATGAAATCATGTATAAAATCAATAAAAGAGAAAATTGATGAATGGTAAAAAAAATTGAATCAAGAAGCAAGACATGATATATTAATTTAAGGTTGAGGTTAAACCATAAAAATGTAAAAATTATTGAAGTTTTAATGTAAATATTCAAAATTTATAGGATTAAAATATAAAAATGGAAAAGTTAAAAGACCAAAAGATAAAATATTCCAAAGAAAAGACTAAAATATAAAATAAATTGGTGCATGAGGACAAATTGAATTAGTAGATAAATGAAAGGGATTAAATTATAATTTTTACAAAAGTGAGTAATGGCTCAAAAACGAATGTTTGAGAAATTTCAAGGGAAAAATAGATATTTCTTAATTTGAATAAATATCAATTATTAAAGTGTAATAATTATGGATTATTTGGTGTTAAAATTTAATTGGTTGGAATATTTTATAATTATTTTTTATTAGATTTTTTTATTAATGAATGAATGAATAAATAAATGAAAAAGATGAAAAGAGTTATCCATCATTTTTCCATGTTGCCTTCTATCACAGGAGAAAAATAACTTTTTTATAAAAATAACTCAAAAAAATTAATTAATTATTAAAATGACTCTTTTTTTAATTAAACATGAAAATAATCTAAAATTTATAGTAAAAGTTAGTGGAGTCAAAGAATTTGGCTCCACCAACATGCAACGTCAGCAACCAGAAAAAAAAATTTAATTTTTTTAGTAGAGCCATGTAGAATGGCGCCACCTGTATAAATATCAAGAAAATACTGCAATTTCTGAAAATATGGGGGACTTTAAAAGATTTTCATTTTCTGGTGGAGCCAATTCATTTGGCGCCGCCAGATTCGCTTGACACATTGTTACTTTTTTTTTTACTTTTTTAAACTTTTGTCCTTCTTTCTTTTTCTTTTTCGTTTTTTACTTTTTTAAGTTTTGTCTTTATCCTTATTTATTATATTTATTTTTTTATTATTAATATTAAAAAATTTGAAATGTATATTTGAAATGTTTTATAATATATATTTTTTTAAATTTTAAATATATATTTTGAAATTATTTTTAAAAATTTAAACATTCTTTTTTAAAAATTAAATATATTTTTTAATAATATAAAACATTTAAATATTTTAAAGATATGACCTTTCAAATTTATTATTAGTTTTATAATATTTTAAATTATAATATTTAAATTATTTTTAAAGATATTCAAACCTTTTTTAAAATTCTATTTAAAATTTAAAAAATAATATTTTATTTAAAAAAGTAAAATTTGAATTAATTAGAAAAATAAAAAAAATATTTTAAATTTTAAAAAATAATATTTTAAATTTTAAAAAATAATTTCAAAAATATATATTTAAATTTTTAAAAAAATATATTATAAAACATTTCAAATATAAATTTCCATTTTTTTAAAATTAATAATAAATAAAATAAATAAGAATAAAGACAAAACTTAAAAAAAGTAATAAAAAAAATAACAGAGTGTCAGGCGAATCTGGTGGCGCCAAATGAATTGGCTCCACCAAAAAATGAAATTTTTTTTAAAGTCGCCCATATTTTTAGAAATTACAGTTTTTCCTTAGTATTTATACAGGTGGCGTCATTCTACATGTTTCCACCAAAAAGTTAATTTTTTTTCCTGGTTGCTAACGTGGCATGTTGGTGGAACCAAACTCTTTGGCTTCACCAACTTTTACTATAGATTTTAGGTCATTTTCGTGTTTAATTTAAAAAATGGGTCATTTTGATAATTAATTAAATTTCTTGGGTTATTTTTATAAAAAAATCGAGAAAAAGAAGTTGTGAGTTTTATTGAATTTGGTCTTTTCCATCAAAATTCATCATTTTCACCTAGAAATCAAAAGAATAACTTTAACCTTCAAGAGGGAAAGGTGACAAGAAGACTATGATGAGTACGAATATCATCTTGCATTCAAGAGAACTGAAGTTGGAGGAGAGAGAAATTCAATCTAAGGCTTGAAATCAATAGGACAAGGTAAGAACATCAAGATTTTATCCTGTTTTAAAGCTTCATATTGTAAAAAAAGCATGAAAATTATCTTAAAGTAGAGTTTTGTTATATAAATTTTTGTGTTCTTAATATGTTAGTGAAGAGAAAGTGATGGAAAACATTGTAGACAATGGAAATGATATGACAAATATGATAAAAGGAAGTGGTGAAGTTAGGGAAATGAAAATTTTAACTAAAAAGGGATAATGACTCAAATGAATTTTAGTTATTTTTCAAATGACTAAAGTGAATTAGGTGGTTAAGTTAAGTGTATTGGTATGTAATAGAAATCATGGCCTAAAGGATAATAATATTTTCAGTTATATTTATTATTACCAAACTCGTAATTTACTCTAATTAACTTGAGTGAAAACATTTCATTTGTCTTATTAAGGAATTGTCATTTGGAGTGCAAAAAATTGTAAAGTAAACTTAAGTGAGTCTCTAGTAAAAAGAAAAATGTGTCACCTAGTTTACATCTAAGCTTTTAAGAGGAAAGTCTTAGAGGAGAGTGATCCTGATTAGAGTATATAAGTGAGGATGCTACTTTGTGAGTGAGTGAGGCTTAACTTTCAAAAAATATAGTGGATTAACTCTCTAAGCATGACCCTACAAACATAAATATTTCAAATTATATAAACAAGTTCTTCGTGTTCACCGATGTTTTTACTTGCAATAGTTACTAGGTCCAGCTATAACTTAACATATATTTACCAAGAAAAAACCAACCAACTCTCAAATTGCTATGAATTAAGATTTTAAAATTCAAACTTTACTCATATGATTGTAGTCCTACTATGAAAAGGTCACGGAATGGTGATTACGTAGTGTTGGTTGATGATGACGGCTATCAAAATAATAGTTTAAGTGGGGCAGATTTTGGAGTTGATTTTAGTTTTCGAGATGTTATATTTAATAAGTGTTATCAATCAAAGCTATTATGGGAGGAAGTTATTCATGATATAGAGGATTCAGGTGAGGATTGGGAGAGTGGCCCAACGGCGAGATCAATATGGCCTAGCGTGTAACACCCTATATCTGACCCAGTCACCGGGTTTGGGTACCAAGTGTCACGAAAAACCCGAGTCACTTAACAAAATGTTACCCGGTTACTTACCGCTTTAATATGTATCAAATGGTACAACCATTACTACTTATCAACATTTAGTCAATTCCAAAGATAACATCATATTCAAGATTTAAATCCCAATTATATTTTATCTTGTATAAGTTTTCAATCCCTACAATCGTCCTGCTTTATTTAAAAATAATAATTATTTATAATGACAAAACTTAATATTTTATTAAAATAAACTTAATTAATCCTCGAGGCATGGCCTCTAAGGATGCCCTTCTAAATACATGAAACAACTACCACTCCCATCACTTGAATCTGGCGGTATCTGGGTTGGTCCCTCCACTTGCTCCTTGAGTCTCCATCTACCCTACCTAAAAGCAATAAATTTTATAAGTTTAAAATAAATTAGTGAGATCTTGTACATCGATATTCATAGAATACTTCTTAAAATTTGGGAAAAATAGATTTTGTGTGTAGATGCAAAACTCCCTAAATTTTGTAGGAAAAGCCAATGCCTTGTTTTCTTTGAGCTAACTGTCGGTGGTCATAGCCACTAGCCATAACTATGTTTTATCAAACAATTATTTCTTATGGGTTTTGACCATGTTAATCGTTATTCCAAACTTTCCTTATACCCTTCATGATATGTCTCATCATTGATACCCGTATTTGCCAACACAAATTAGCGAAATCTATTGGTGTTTTAACCAAGGCTTCATTAATTGCGGATTCTTTCCTTGATCCCTTAATCCACACTAAACTCCATATGTATTTGTCATACTATTTTAACAAACTATTTTTCAACTTAGCCTACGCTTGGTCCCTTTCTTGAATAAGCCCCTTTCTAATATCCTTATTCGCGAACTTGGATATGATACTTAGCTGATTGAATCAACGGACCCTTTTTTTCTTGACGAACTCATACCTACAATGTAACTCTAAAGTATTCATTCAACTTAGTCTGATCTTTTAAGATGCTCCAATTAATAGATAGCTCTTAGCAAACAATCTCTCATTCAGGTATCCCTTGAGGGTCTCCACCATTAGTAGTTTCACATGGTTGTCCCCGTGTTATATTGCCATGATAGACTTCTGTTTATTTCGTTAATTTTCGGTGGACTTCCCACCCAAGGTAGTCCTCAGCACACTCCCTCATGTAATCGTTCCTACGAACTATCCCGCTCTACTTAGTCTTGTCTGGACATTCATTTTCTCTGTAGTTTTGTGGCGAACTTTGCTAGTTGAACCGTTTAGGAAAATTCTCACCTTAAAGTGATCTTTGGCAGACTTACCCGTCTCTTACTACTTCTTTACTCGCAAAACCTTAGGGTTAGATTCTATTTGATCGTCTTACAACCATACCTAATGATGGATTACTTCACCACACACTAGCAGACACATATTAGTTTGATAGTGAATTTGATGTTTAATAGGGACTGTTTAAGGGCCTAGAATATTCGACTGTAATGTTTACTTGAAAAAAATTGTTAATTTGATGATTTTTGGGTTAAGGGTTTAAATTGCAAAAGTTATAAAAGTTAGGGGTAATTGTATAATTTTAAAAAATAAAAGGGTATAAAATGTAAAGTGAATTGGAATATGAAATGTAAGCTAATAATTGAGGAATTTTATATTTTAGATCAAGACCCTGTTGATATACGTGGAAAAAGAAAAATCACAAATTAATCCTTGAACTTTTACAACTACTACAATTCAGTTCAGGTAAGTTGTGCGGTTTACAATTTAATATCTATATGAAATGTGTGATGATATAATATGATATAATATTTATAATTGTTTTATCATTGATGTAAAGTTGTTTAAGAAATATTGATGAATTTAAATACCTGAATTGGATGAACGCGGGATAGAGTATAATCGAATTATAACGTGTTATGAGGGGATTGGAGTGGAGATTGTTGTGGAGTGATATATATATTTTTCTCGAGTAGGCCGAGGTTCAGCATTTGTTGTGAATTCTCGTGTTATAGTCCCTGTTTTGGCGTCTTTTCAATTGGACTAGCTCTTAAGAGCATCTGGCGTGTTATCGGGTGAATTAGCTCTTACGAGCGATTGGCGTGTTTTGGGTGGAATATTTATGTACTCATATCCGTAAGTTGTTCATCAGATCGTGAATCTTTATATTGTGACTTGTTTAGTGATTTTGATAGTACTTGAGCTTTGAATTGAACTATGCAATTCAGCAGGTTGAGATTTTGGATGACAGGGAACACATGTAGTTGATTTATTATTGAATGATATATTGTATTAATTCAGTAGGATTTATTGTTTTTGTACATCAACTTAAGCTTTAATGAGCTTATTTGTGTTATTTTTTGTTATTGTAGATACTTTGAAGGTTGGACAGTTGAATCAGCACTCAAGTCACACAATCCATCCGTTTTCGGTAGTTTTTGAACATTTTGTCCTAGGTTTATAATGGCCTGTATAAGATGTTATGTAATGGTATTTTGGTATGTTTGTATCTTGATGTTTATGAAGGATTGATGGACTTATAATGCTTGCTAGGTAAGTTTTTTTGGTCATTTTTTTAGAACTGTTGTGTATGGCATTTTGGCACAAGATGTTGGTTTGGAAATGGTCAATTATGATATGTTTTAGGCACATATAGAATGATTTTTTTGTGCATGGAAATAGGTATTGTTCACATGTTTTGGTAAATGTTAGGTTGTTATAATTGTGGTGCCCTTGAATGACATATTGGTTAGTTGATTTAGGATCTTGAAATGGTATATCGGTGTGTGTTTGGATGTTGTTTAGGTCCCTTTTATAGTGTGCTTAAATAGGTTGAATGTTTATGCATGGCATGGTTTTGGAATGGCTGGATTATAGGTAAATTTTGGGTTCACATGGCCTAAGACACGAGCGTGCGACTCAGCCGTGTGTCATTTGATGATTTTTTAGGGTGAAAGTCAGTGAGTTGCATGGCCTGACACACGAGCGTGTGACAAGGCCATGTGACCCCTGTTTTGCAAATTGTGCATCTTTTTCCTAAACTTTCTAAACTGTTTCAAATTGGTCCCAAATTGTTTCTAGGTTATTTTTAAGGCTTCGAGGGCTCGATTTAGAGACAGTATGCATGTATATGAATGATTTATGATGTGATTATAATATTGAAAAATATAAAGTACAAATGTTTCTGATTGTTTAGTAACACTCTATAACCATAATTTAGCGACGGAGACGAGTTAGGGGTGTTACATGTAACAGTTTGATTTTGGGTCTAGTCGGAGCAGTGGTTTCGGGACCACGAATCCAATGAAGAAAGATTTATTTTTATTATATTTCTATGGTCTACAGTTTCATGGAACCGTTTTGTGAAAATTTCATTCGAAAATTTTATCAATTGGGCACTCAATTTAGTTAAAAGGACTAAATTGCAATAGGTGCAAAATGTGCGTTCTAGAAGCTAGAGGTGTCTAATTGTTATGAAATTTTAAATTGAAGGTCCTTAGATGGTAATTATACCATTTGTTAATTAGATGGACAAAAATGGACATGATTAGGTGAAGTTTTAAAGTTTTAAGTGAAGGGCATTTTGGTCATTTGGCTAGTAAAGACAAATTAAAACACATAAAAGATGTCATCTTCTCAATTTCATCCTCCCATAGCTGAATTTGAAGAGTCTCCATAGCTAGGGTTTTGGCCAAAGCTTCCAAGCTCAATTGTAAGTCTGTTCTAGCCTCGTTTTTAATGATTTTCATGTTTTTAAAATCCTTATAACCTAATCTAGCTATTTCAAGGACTAATTTGAAAGAAAGATGAAGTTTAAAATTTTACCCAAGTTACATATTTGTGTATTTTGATATCTAATGGTAGAAAATGCATGTTTGATGTTAGATAAATAACTTTTGCTAAGTGATTTTCGATAAAAATGCCAAAAAGTACTTATTTGTAAAAGTTGTAAAATAAGTAGTAAAAGTGTGATTAAGTGAAAAATATGGGCTGGTATAAGTATGAAATGGTTTGGCTAGGCTTGGGTTTTGAAGAAATTGAATACATTTCATTTTACGAGCCTAGGGACTAAATGGTAAAAATGTGAAACATTAAGGGCAAAATGTAATTTTTCCATAATATGATTTTTGGGCTAAATTGAATAATTTGAGTATTAAATCAGTTAAATTTGTTATTATAGATCAAGAAAAATGAGGTTCGGATCTAAATTAGGGGGAAAATAAAGTGTTTAACGATTAGGTCCAATTCTACTATTTCTGTACCGAGGTAAGTTTGTATGTAAATAATGCATTGTTATGTTTATGTTTTAAATGCTTTAATATTGTATGAATTGTGATTGACTCTCTAGATGTATCGACAAAGTCTTGACAAGCGAGAAATCCCGGTTGAAACTTAGGAATAGAATAAGATACGAGTGACATGTCACTAGGAACCCATGTGTATATGCGATTATGTAATCCGAGTGCTGGTCTCATACGTCCTACCAGTGGCTGGGTAGTCTAGCATGTATTGCGAATACCTGAAAGCTTGTGTGAGTAGCACTGTGTAGCTATGTCCTAACTGACAACTTGTGTGAGCAAGCCCATAAATAGCTCGAAAACGAGCCCATATGTATTATGAGATATGAGGTAGCTTCAGCTACATATGTGGCACTTATGTGCAAGATTTCCGAGTATTTGTTAATATTCCGAGTGTTCAACGGGAATGTCAAAGTTCTGAAAGGATATGGATATGTTGCGAGTTAGTACAGGTATGTATGTAAAACTTATAAGTAATGAGCTCGATATGTGAAGAACTCTTGGTAGGACTGTGATTGAGTAAGTTATGACTACGAGATTGTGATAACCTGAATTAGGGCCTAATCGGAATAGTAGTTTTGGGACCACAAAATCCGAGATAGAAATAATTATTTTATGATTATTTTGAGGTCTATGATATGATTGCATGATTGTGTGAAAATTTCGTGAAGAAATTTTATGCATAAAGTGCTTAATTTGAAGTTAGGGACTAAATTGAATATGTTGCAAAACTTATATTCTAAAAGTTTTTAGTATGAAATTGCTTTGGAATATTAATGAGGACGTCTTAAATAGCAATTTGACCAATTTCTAAGTTTATGGACAAAAATTGGACATGGACGGAATTTTTGAAAGTTTAGTAAGGAAGGGCATTTTGGTCATTTGGATATTAAATGAAATAAAATGGGAAAAATAACACAAAAATGATCATCTTCTCCATAAGTTGCTGCTGAATTTTTCTCTCCACCATAGCTAGGGTTTCAAAACTTTTAAGCCTTGATTGTAAGTGATTTATATGCCCGTTTTTAATGTTCTTTACATTTTTGAAATCCTCGTAGCTCAGTTTACCTATTTCTACCAATATTTTGAGCTAGGGTTTATATTTAAAAATTTACCCATGGATGATATGTATTAATTTTGATGTTTTATGGTAGAATATGAAGTTTGAGATTGTGTTAAACAACTTTTGCTAAGTGATTTTTTGTAAAAATGAGTAAAATGACATAATCGGTAAAAATACCTAATATTCATAAGTACATGTTAGAGTGTGAATTTTATATTGCTATAGAAGGGAAAAATGATCAGCATGTCATAAAACATAAGAAAATAGGATGAGGTTTAATTTACGAGCCTTGGGGCAAAAGTGTAAATATGTGAAAGTGTAGGGGCAAAATGGTAATTTTAACCAAAGTTCGTACTAGGGGCTGTTTTGATGAATGTGTGTATTAAATAAAATTAATTTGGCATTATAGATCAAGAGAAACGAGATTCAAGTCACGAACGAGGGAAAAACAAAGTTTACGAGGAATAGGCTCGATTGCTAATATTTTGTATCGAGGTAAGTTCATGTGTAAATAAGGTAACATAATCTTATTTTAAGTGATTTAATGATATTTGTATGATATGACCTTTATTATCATGAAATATTGTGCTTTGTGAATTATTATTTGGTAATATGCAAATTATGTGAACAACTTGATAAGTATGAGATGTTAGCAAGTATTGGTTTTTACATTTCGAAGAAGGTGATCAAAATGTAAAATTGAGAAGAATCTCGTTTGAACCTTGGGAATAGATTAGGGTACAAGTGACATGTCACTAGGATGGTTGAGTTCCGAACTCGTTGAGTTGAGTCCGAGTTCGTTAGATGTAACTAGGCATCCGAGCTCGTTGAGTTGAGTCCAAGTTCGTTTATGGGCGGGTTACATGGTAGCTTGGCTACATAGATTTCAAAGGCTATTGAGCTTGTTTAGCTATGAGTATAGCACTTATGTGCACATTATCTGTGTATCCGGAATCATATTCCGATGTGTTCAACGGGAGATCTCTAATAGAATAAGGAGATTGCCTAATACGAAGGTGACATGTTGGTAAGTGTGATGAATAAGAAAATTTAACAGGTATGTGTTTAAACCCTCAGGTTAAGAACTTAGTATGATGAAATTGTAGTAAGATATTAAATGCAAATGTAACATGAATGTCTTGGTGTTGTTTATGCAAATAATGTTTATGTTGAATGGAATGATTATGTTACTTGTTATTTGCATGTGAACTTACTAAGCATTTATGCTTACTCCCTCCTTTTTCCTTCATTGTAGTTTTGACAAGCCGGCTTGAGAATCGGGATAGGTCGAAGGCTCGTTCACATTATCCGAAGACCTAAATTGGTAAAATGGCTTGTATATTTTGAGTGTGGCATGTATAGCAATATACTCACTTTGTATAAATGATCATATGATATGGTTATGGTTTGGTAAGAAAAGGGTTTGTAAATGATTAGCTATTGGAATGGCTAATCAAGTTTATATATGATAACATGCATGCTTTATGTCTTAACTAAACCATGAAAATCCTTGGAATGGTGGTAAAATTGGTCATAAAACAGAGTCATACAGTAGCAAATATGTGAATTTGAAAAATCACTAAAAATATTAGAAATGGAATTAAATGATGAATAAGTTATGAAATTGAAGCTTGATGAGTCTATTTTCATATGGATGGAACAAAATAGGTAAATGAGTTATATTTTATGAGATATTTAAGTTTTGGTGGAACAGGGTCATAGTGGTCTCTAAATCCCCTGTTCTGACTTTAAAAATTCACCATAAATTTTACAAAAACAATTAGGAGTTTTTCATTACATGTATGAAATACTTATTGAGTCTAATTTTATGAGAAACAAACAATATAGTCATTGAAA
Source organism: Gossypium hirsutum (assembly GCF_007990345.1). Classification (NCBI taxonomy): domain Eukaryota; kingdom Viridiplantae; phylum Streptophyta; class Magnoliopsida; order Malvales; family Malvaceae; genus Gossypium; species Gossypium hirsutum. Next base: position 82,385,230 of record NC_053424.1, on the reverse strand, counting down.
CTCTGTATAGGGAGATATCTGATTCGTAATACATAGGGGTTATAGTAGTCAAACCCTGAAATAGGGGAGATTTTAACTAATAAACTGTACTAATTGGCTTGACAAAAAATTCTAGAAAAAAATTAGTAAGTAGATATATGAGTCTAGTTTCAAGAAAAATTTACGGAATTGGATTTCGAGTTTCGTAACTCGAGATATGAATTTTTTAGCTACTGTGATGCAGTTAGTCAGCTTGTCTAGAAATTCTAAAATAAATTGTTTGAGCTGTTTAATTAATGAATTAAGTCCATTAACATCTCGTGCTCGACTCCGGCGACGGTCTCGGGTGCGGGGGTGTTACATAGATATTGATAACGTTCATGCTAATCTTTTTCATGTTAATTGTATGTTAATTGTGGGGTTATGGTGCTTATTATTTGCATAGGAACTTGCTAAGTTATATAGCTTACTCCCCTTTCTTTCCCTTGTCTTATAGTGTCACCAAGCTAGCTTGGGGTTTAGAGATTGTCAAAGATCCACTCACACTATCAACAATTATTTTGGTGCCAATGAATTCAACATTTTGAGTTATAGCATGTATAGGGGACTTGGTCATTTTGTTATGTGTTATATTGATTTGGCCAAATGTGTTGGCTTATATTGGTTAGAAGTTCATTTTGTATAAGGCCATTGGAAATGGGCTAATATTGGTTATAAGTATACATGAATGATGGGTTGATGTCTTGGTTGTGGATGTTTGGTTGTCTGCATATGCTTGGATTGGTGCTATGTTATGTTGTGTAGGTGTGTGCATTAAAGGGTAGCAAAATGGCTTGGTAAATAACCTTATTTTTGTCCACACAGGTAGACACACAGGTGTGTGTCTAGGCCATATGTGACACACGGCTTGCCCCACCGGCATGTGTTTAGGTCGTGTGTCCCCTGCACCCAGATTTTTGCAAAATAAAATGCCCAATAGTGAGTACACGGACAGAGACATGGCCGTGTGTCTCAGCAGAGTGAGGGCCACGGCCTTGGACACGGGCGTGTGTCCCGAGCGTGTGAAGTCTGCACTTATTTAATGAAAAATCATAAATTTTAAATCGACCACACGGCCTAGCACATGGGCGTGTGACTTGGCCGTGTGTCTTCAATTTGTTCTTGGGTGACAAACAGAGAGTTACACAGGTTCGAGACACGAGCGTGTCTCATATCCACATGGGCATGTGACCCATGTTTAGTGAAAAATTTTCTAAGTTTTGTAAAATTTTCTAAAGTTCTCAGTTTAGTGCTGAACCATTTCCAAAGCATGTTTTGGGCCTCATAGGCTCGTATTAGGGACTTTATGACTTAATGCAAAAAGATTTAATTTGGACGCAAATTTATAACCCAAAATTGTATGTTTGTTCGTGTGATAAGCCTGGTAATGCCTCATACTCTATTTCGACGTTGAATACGGATAACCCACTTATTTATGCCACTAGTTCATTTGATAAAAAAATATCATATCGATTAGAAATTTTAAATACATTACAAATATAATTATATTGATAAATTTAATAATTAAATTATTTAAATATTAATTATACAAAATATTATAAAAGTGTAAAACTATTTTACCTATGATTTTATATTAAAATTTATTTTTCTCTCTTTTTAAGTTGGATGCTTAATATCCACACTTGCTACCAAATATATTAATAACAAAATAAAAAAATGTGCTGTATTTATAATTTAGTTTATATACTTTTATATTAAAAAAAATTAATCCTTTTTACTTTTCAGATTTCAAAATTTAAATTTAATTACTAACACTATTATTTTTTTGTTAAATTCCGATTAATTACAACGTCATTTTTTTAGTTACGTAACTACTAAGTGAATATTTTTTTTATTTTTAAATGTCACACAAATTAATATAACAAAAAGAAAAATTAAGAATAATAACAATTTGATCTGACGTTTGAAATCTAAAATAAATTTCTAAAAATAAAAATTTTAAAAAGTATATAAACTCACAACATATTTTAACCTATATTTATATCATGTAAGGGAAAAAAAGAGAAAAGGTACCATAAATATGTGAATTTGGGTGCTCGAATATTTTGTTTTGTTTGTTTGATATATAAATGTATTGACTGAAGTAGATGATTAAAGAAGATGAAATGACCACTTGATGTTATCTTAAAAGTAGAGTTGTGACAAATGGAAGTGGAAGGGTATCTTTTATAATACAAAAATATGGAAATATTAAATCCTATTGTTGAAGTTGATAAATCCAATTGTCCACTGTCAGCCACAAAAGAAAATGGAACTTTAAAACACTAATATTTTCTTCCTAAATTCTTATTCATCATTGGTAGATAATCCTCCTACTCTTTTACACTTGTTGAAAGATAAAAAAGTGGCTATTCTTCTGCTGTTGTTGTTGTTAATAAGTTCACATTTAGCAGATGGTTAGTCTCGTCATTAAGAATTGATATGAAGGTTAGATATGCCCTTCGAATAATAATAATGATGATGGTGATAACCTATACTACTACATATAAAACCCCATGTCCTACATAACACTTATCCATTCTAATTTCTTTTAATATAATATTATATTTCAGTTTTACTCCCTAATATTTAATACTTATTCTTTAATATTTAACATAGTTTGGTATCTCAACTTTTTATATATAGTTAGTTATTCTAAATATTTTATTCTAATTAAATTGTTTATGTGAATTTCAAAATTTCTTAACTTTATTAAAATTATATGTTAATTTCAAGTCCATTATAATGTTTTTTTTATTATATAACTATGTGTTTTTTTTTCAAAATATCACACCAACAAATTTAACAAAAGAATTTTAATAGCATTGATAATTGGATTTAAATTTTTTAAATTCAAAAACTAGAGAGACTAAATCTCTAAAATAAAAGTATTATCAAGAGCAAACAGTTATAAGAGCCTAAGGGACCTCCCTACCCCCAAAAAAATTGGAAATTTTGAATTCTTTAGAAAATTTTAATTAAGTCTCACAAATTTCTTTGAAAATTCCATTTCTCCATTGAAGTTTTTAAAAACTTTTATTTAGGCCTCTTTAATTTTTGAAAATTTTCATTTGTCTCAAAAAAACTAAAAATTTTAATTAGACCCCCAAATTCTTTAAAAAATATTCTCATTAAACTCCTAAATTTTTTTTTAAAATTTTACCGGGCCTCCAAAACTTAGTCCTAGGATCTACCACTAGTATGAGGATTAAATTCCAAATATAAGAAAAGTACAAAATTTAGAACATATTACGTTATAAGCTTCAAAAAATAATTAACCCAACATGAAGCATGAAATCACAATAGTAATAATAAAGAAAAGGCTTAAATTACAAAATGATACCTAAACCATATACGTTCACAAGTTGGTACCTAATTTATTTTTGGTCAATGATACCTAAACTATACTTCATTACTTAAACTGGTATCTAAAATATACTCCTTGACCTAGATTACCCTAATTGTTTAAAAATAATTTCTTAATCAAAATCACTTTGTGACACGTGACACTTTTAAGTTAAAGTTAAAGTTAAATTAAATTAAATTTTTTTAGTTTTTTATTTTAAAAAGTTTTTTTTTTATTTTATCTTTTTACACTTTCTCCTTATTTATTGTCTTTTAGTGCACCTTTTTTAACTGGTAGATAATATTTTTAATGGTTAGATAATTTTTCTTTACAATCCTTTTACTTTTTTTCTACTTAACTTCTTCACAATATTAGGAGTTCATACTTTATTATTATTTTTATTATAGAGGATTATTGAGGACTAATTATTTTATGTAAAGTACATAGAAAAATGGAGAAATTTATTTTTAAGGAAAATAATATATGAGTTTTGAACTAGAGTGAGAAAAGATCAAAATCATAGATTATAAAAAGAAAAGAAATTCGATGGAGGGTTTGAATAAAATTTCAACAAGTTCTTAAAATTTTCATCATCAAAGTTCTAGGTAAAGAACAAAAAAAATAAATATATTTATAATTTTTTTAAGAAAATAAAATTTAACATTACTTTATTTTTCTAGTTAAAATTGTCACATGTCATAAATTATTTTTAGCAACAAGAATAATTTAAATAATGGAATATAATTTAAAAGCTACTTGTAAATAAAATAAAATTGAAGTACCAACTAAAAAAAGAGAGTTTAGATAAATTTTACCGTTTTAATTCTAAAGAGAAAGTAAAGTTTTAATTAATTTTAGTGCTTGATAAAACAGAGTCGCAAGCACTCAACAAACACTTGGCTGCCGAAGTTTTTGTCATCCCTATCACTTAAACTTTCACTATTAGGGCACGTTTGGTTCGCTGTATTGGATTAGAGGTGTATTGGAATAGAGGTGTAATAGCAAATCAACTGTTTGGTTGAATGTAATGGAATAGAGGCGTAATAGTAATCTTGTGTTTGGTTGAATGGAATAGAGGTGTAATAGCATAATGGAAAAAACTAAAATGACTAGAATACCCTTAGCATAAATTTGTTTTGGTAAATGATTATTGTTATTGTTATTTAAATTTTAATAAGATTATTAATATCAATAATAAATAATTTAATCATATTTAAACATAATTATTATTAAATATATTATAATTAAAATATATAATTTAATAAAATTCTTAATAATCAATATTCTTATATGAATTTACTCAAATCATAATATATGATACTATAAAATATAAATTAACATAATTATTATTAAATATATTATAATTAAAATATATAATTTAATAAAATTCTTAATAATCAATATTCTTATATGAATTTACTCAAATCATAATATATGATACTATAATTTACTCAAATTCTTATATGAATTTAATAAAATATCATTTGAAATAATTAATATTAAAATTAACATGTAACTGTTTGTTACTCATTCTTTGTTTCTTATTCTTTTTGTTTTGATCATGTATCAATCATTTAAACCAAATGCTTGGTTGTATTGGACAGTGTTTTATTACTTTATAAATGCATGATTTTATATACACAAATACATATGTATAGGAAAATTATCTGAATGAATGGTTAATATTTATTATCAGCAAAACTTAGTATATACACACATAAATTAAGGTAAGATAATTAACTCGATATCTAGCTTGAGCAGCTCGAGTTTGTCTAAACAATACATCAAAACTTTTTATTTTGAAGCTTATAAACTTAAACAGCTTAAGTGTCTTATTTTTCATTATGCTATAAAGGGAATATAAATAAATACCAGAATTTTGATACGAAAAATTGCAGCAAGCAAAGCAATATCCTGCTATTAAACTCACTATAAAATATGTAATATAGCAAACAAAGATCTCTCAACTGATCTTTAATCTTTTTAATCATTTGTAAATAAAAGAAAAAATTACAAAAAAGAACAACCTGCAGAATGTTTGATGACAAAAACTAACAAAAATCCATGATTCAATATCAAATTCAAGATGCATTCTCCTTTTTCAGCTTAGCAAGTTCTTGCTTGATGACTCCAGACCTCTGCAAAACCGTATTACAGCTCGTCAAGCTTCGATTGAAGTTTTGAGGAAGTGCTTTCAAGAAAAGAACTCTGGTATAAAACGGGTAGACACAATAGGGGGTGTATCGGAAACTGACCTTGATCTTAGCCAACATAAGCTTGAACCTATCAAAGTCGTTGAGAGATGCTCTTCTCTTCTGGACAATCAACTTTCTACCCCACGAGCTACTTTCCCATTTGTTCTTAACATCTGTAAGTTAACATAAGAGTGATAAGAAAGAAAACATATCTTCAAGAAATAACATTACAAATGCTGGTGAAAGCTGTCGTCGTCCTTACCAGCCTTCTCCATAGCTTCGATCAACCCATTTGTTCTTGGGAACACGTGGAATGTCAATTGTGATATCTGTCAATGTAAGCCTCTTGAAGTTCATTTGGCCTCTTACCATATCCGGGGCATCAACAAGTTCCTGCCACATTAAAAATAGTCACTTCTTACACGCACATCTCCAAATAACACCTATAGGACTTCAACTAGACTAGTTGGCTGATAAAGGAACATTGATAATTGAGCAGACCATAATCCAAAGACTAAAACCAGCAAGATGGGTTAGTAGAAAAATTATGCAGCCAAAATCTAATGGTCACATTAAAGACATGTTTAAACCCTTCATATGACATGTGATAAAGGAAAGGGCTTTCTTACATGACCACAGGTAAGTTTGTAGGCAATTGCATGACTTGCTTCATGCAAGAATACTGTAATGAGCTTAAAAGGCAGCAACAGCACTGTTCTCCATATCTACAACAATCAGGGGGAAACATTAGGTCAATTCATTTAAGCAAACAGAGGCAACCAGTTCAAATTCCAAAGAATGCTGTATCTTTTAACAGAAATTCAACTGCAGTGAATCCCCCTAGAAAACTCCTAAAACCTTGGCACCCTCATCCTTATGAACAACTTATGAAAATTGTTGTAAATGCCATAGCATTTATGAGTTCCTTATGAACAGATTTACAACAAGTATTACAAAAGTAAATCACAAATGCTCCAAGAAAAGAACCCAATTTCCTTCAACGTGCAAACCAAGAAACTATTTAAACTGAATCTATTTCGTAATTCAAATTACCATCAATTTTCTTGGAAGTAAGTGAATGCAAATGCATGCAGGAGATAATATCAATGGAGAAGCAGATCGAAGAAACATTCTAAAACAGAGGATTAATTTGCTTCCCTCGATTGAACTCCCTCAAATTGAAAGATCTTCAGAAACTCATTGGATTTTTCCATGAAGATTATACTGTTGACTTCCCAGCCTTAAAGATTCTTGAGATAGAAAACAGTCCAGACTTGAAGGCATTCATCCATAAATCTATCGACAAATATAACCCTACTGGTGGAGTTTTGTTCAACGAAAAGGTACTGCTTTTAACGCAGTGAATTGTACCTTATTTCCATTTCTTTTGTTATAATTAACTCTTCTAATCATTTCTTCCACAGACATGAATACTGACATCAACTATATTACTTCTGTTAAATTCACCATCTCTAAACAACATAAATTCAAGGATTAACTAAACATAACAATAAAAAGAATTCAAAACCCCAAAAAGAACAAATCTTGCAGAGACCCAAAATTAAAAAAAAATGAAACATGATTACATATGGCTTGTAAATTGAAGGTTTAGTTAACCTGTAATGAATATGGATTTCCTTTGAAATAGATTGAAGCCTTGAGTGGAGCCTGGAAAGAAGCAGAAATGGCGATAACTAGGCGCAGGCAAGGCAACCAAGAAGAGGAATAAATTAGGAGGAATGGAAAGCTTAAAAACCCAAAACACTAACCTGTAAATGACCAAATCCGGGCACAGTGCGATGAAGAAGAAGCTGTAATCAGAAAAGGGGAAACCGATTACATGCAGAATCAGCAGAGTGAAACAAATCTGGAGGGGATTAACTTGCCAACAACGAATTCGGCAGAGGCTAGAAGGAACAGAAGAGAAACGGGGAAGCAGATGGGAGGGTATAACAGGGATGGTAAACCTATGCGGAGCCTAATCTGAGCAAATGGGGTGTATTAGAAATCGGTGGATTTCACCGATTAAGTTAGTCGCGTATTACAGCCGTAATAGAAAAACCACGAACCAAACAATGGCATAGAGGCGTCTTAAGTAGGCCCCACCGATTAGGGGTGTATTGGCTATGCCAATACACCCAACCAAACATGCCGTTAGTTTCTTTGATAAACTTGGTTTACACTTTACGTTACTTCATGATATCCGCATCAATGAGACCTCATCCATGTTGATCGATTAAAAAGAATGCGTTCTACTACCATTAAGAAAAAGAATTAAAATATTTATAAACTTAACTATCATAATATAAATAATTATTATTATCAGTTTTGTTATATCTTTTTTAATTAAAAATATTTGATTGAATTAATATCACGAATCATCAAACATTAATTTAATTTTAAAAAATATATTTATACAGTATTGTTATACTATAAAGATATTCTTATTTTTTATACTTTTATATCAAATTAATAAAAATTAACAAATGATTTTTCTATTTTACAAAATGAAACCTAATAAAAAAATCACGTTCTTATAACAACACCTTTTCCACCAGTCTCGCCTCTAGTTTCACAATGAGGCTATGCACTACGAGAGACTTGGCCAATTGCAACCCTTTTCTAATGCCCCATAATTCCGCTAGCTATCAGACTAGCCAATCTTCAACAAACTCAACTACCATTATAATCTTGGATAAGACCCTCCACTGAAGCTAAAATCGAGCTCGATATAACATCTCCACCGCAGCTTGTATCTTACCTTGAAGAACCCTTTTATTTCCGCATTTCCATAAACCCAAAAGTACGGTTGTGAAAAGAACGTCCCAAGGGACTTTTAAAGACATCACACGATCTGATCGGGAATTATGCTAGATCTAGATACGGAAATCCACACTAAAGAAATACAAGTGTAAGTCCATCTCTCTCATTTCACTCCAAATCTCCTTTGCTATTGAGCAGTATCTCAAATTATGGTCAATGGACTCGACCTCAGTACCACAACTACACAAATTAATCATCCATATTCATGTTTTTACGAGCTCCTACTTGGTTTGTATTTAAAAGATCACCAACCAAATGAAGAAACGAATATGGTTTGGACAATTTAGCCTCCATTTCGATTCGGTTAGCAGAGTAAGCTGAACCAACCGAGAACCTACCACTGCTTTCATGACCCCAAAAGTAAGAGTCGTAAACCTCTGAGGTATTTGGTTAGCCAAAATTTCCATTATGACCTCATTTGGAAGAGCATTCGCTACTAGTTCTAGCTGCCAAATCCCCAAACTATCAAGAAGCTCATCTATTGATTCGAATGATGGCACTAAATTGCCAACCTGATCTTCTTCCAAAAGGTGGAAGAACCTTTCCCTTCCAGTTCCCCAGTTCCTTCAAAATCTTATCTACAATACACATGTCTCCCTAGTGATCTTGCCATGGATAATGGGAACACCATGATACATGCCAGGATTATTAGTTAGCAAAATACCGCTAGCATTACTAAAAGAAAGGGCTTCATTGCTAACCACATTCAGAGAGAAATAATTTCGATTCAAATAATAATAATAATAATAGCCCAACCTGACGCTTGACTAAACCTCCTGCAAACAACCCTTGATAATCTCCATTTGCGCCATATTTTCCTTCACTTGAAACTTTATATGGCAAACCATAACTCTCTTTCAACATATTCTAAAACCAAATGCGATAACTTCTTCATAACCATTGTCGAAACTATTTTTTTGGAAACGGGATCGACTTGTTTGAAAACGAAAATTAAAATGGGAATCGCCACCAATTTTTTTATGAGGTGTGATCGGATTACCTTACGATTTGATCGTTTTAATAAACATTCTTGATTTACTAAAACAACGATTTTGGTCTATGAAATTCAGAAAAACAAGTTCAGGATTCGGTTACGTACGAGAAAGAATTAAGACCCTCATAACGCCCAAAATTGGTACCTAATTAATTAATTAACGTCTTAATGTCGAAAATTAAAAACTCGAGAAGAATTTAAAATACGATCCCTTTTAATCAATGTTAATTTTACAAAGATGTTTGGATAAATTGAAGCGGATGCTAAAGAACTTCTTTTCCCGAAGTAATAAAATGTCACATCCAATACGGTAAGATATAACATTTTAAACCCTCGAAAATAAACTTGTCTTTTGATTTTCAAAATTCATGCATTTTAATTTTAAAAGGGTATTCGGTCATTTGGATCAAACGAAAAAAATCGAAATCCAGTACGCTAGGGCACGATCTTTCGAATTTTTAAATACAGAATATTGCCTTTATTGAAGAATCCCTTTTTATGAATTTAGGGTGAAGGTTGATATAATATTAAAAAAATGATGAACGAATAATATAGCATGCTAGCACATTATGAATACATTAGTGAACAATTCATAGTATATATGACGACAATAATTATATAACATACATCATTTGAACACGAATATTAATAATCAAAGAAAAATAACATAATGATATAGAACGATTTAAAATAAATAAGAGGACAATTCTAAATGAATAACATATGGAAGAACATGTTTAAAATAGATACTATAAATAGCATAAACAATTTAAAATCATTAACATACGGAACAATAAAATAATATATAGAGCAACTTAAGATAAACAATAACATATAAAAAGTTTAAAATAAATAATATGTGAAAAATAAATCTAAAGTAAATAATATAAATGTATACACGTGTATAAAAAAACCAGTTTAATGCAAGTGATATATGAAATATTAAAACTAATAATAATAAAAGGTTTACAATAAATAATAAAAAGAATTTAAAATATTTAACATATAAAACCGTATAACTAAATAACATATAAAAAATTTAAAATAGATAATATATAAAAAAAGTTTAAAAAATAAATGACGTAAAAAAATATTAAAAAAAAAATATGTAAAACAGTTTAAAATGACTAATATAGTAATATCCATAAACTTAAGATGGATAATAGTTTGAAGTGATTTTAAATACATAATACATGAAAGACTTTAAGTAAATAATAATAATAAAATAACTTAAAATAAATAATGTATGAAAAGAAAGGCTTTAAAATAAATAAATAAGTAACAAATTCGCAAAATGAATTGAAATCAAACATATTTGGGACTAAATTGAGATAAAAATAAAATTATAGGTAAAAAACTATGATAAAACAAACAATGAGGACTAAAATTAAAAACGCGAGAAGTCCGAGGGTTAAATGGGCAAAAAGCCCAATATTTGGACAGGTGTCCGCGTTCCAGCGGGCCGATGGGTCAAGGACCCAATTGAAAACCAAGCAAAATCCCACGGACAAATTTTAAAAAAATGAAAAAATAAACAAAAAGGACAAAATTAAGACGGATAGAACTTGGAGGGACCAGGGTTGTAAATAACCCAATGGTCTAAAAACGCGCGGATCCTCTGCTACCTGGGTTGGGTCGCGCGAGTTCCCCCCTCAACGACGCCGTTTTGAGGCGTAGGGGGGGGGGAAAGCAAAACGTGGTCGTTTTGCAGGGCTATTAAAGCCATTTTTTTTAAAATTTTTCATTTCTTCCTTTCTTTTTTTCTAAAAACAGAGAGCAGCCCCTCCCCTTTTTCTCTCTGCTAGGGATTTGAAACCCATCATCGCACCATCGCCGAACAGCCTTGGCTCCACCGTGGACGATGGTCGGAGTCACGCCAAGATCGGATTCGGGTAAGTTTTCTCTCCTCCTTTTTTATTCTTTTACTTGAAAATAGATTTGTAATAATATAAAAAAAAGAACAGGGAACGAAAAGAAGAGAAAATCAAAATCAACCCTTTTTTTTTATTTTGCTTTTGATTTCTGAAATATGCGTGTCCATACAATGGGTTCTTTTTTCGGTTTTATAGCCGAATACAAAATGTTTGCTACTATTTTCTATTATCTGTGCTTGCGTCTGTGCCTTTTTCTACACTGTCTCTGTTGTTGCGTTTCGTTTTGGTTCTTTTTCTGTCCTTTTTGCAGGGTCGGCGAGGTCAAAGGCGGATATTTCGGCTTTTTGCCGTTTTGGCACGAGGAGGGCAGGCCTCGGGCATTGAACGTGCTGGCAAGGCACGTGGGGAGCGGCGCACATGGGGGCTAGGGTTTCTTCTTCCTCTTTTTTGCTGAAATTTTTTTTAGATTTTGGGCCACTTGGACTTAGGATTTTGTTGTAATTTGGACTGATTAATTTTATTTTATTTTGGATTTTATTTGACTTAGTGGGCCGGGCGAAATTGGGCCTGTACAACCATAATGAGTAAGTAGAGGGAAAGTGGGTCTCCATGTCACAGCCCTTGCTAAGGAGTGAGTTCACTCATTACCTGCCCAATTCAGATCAAAACAATCTTACTATATTGGACATAGAAGATAATCAACTCAATCAATTTATCCAGTACTCGGAAATCTTCCAATACTGTCTTCAAGTTAAAGAAACCTCAAATGAGATTATCATATGCCTCGTGTAAATCAATCTTCAACACCGACACACCCTGTTTTCCCGGCATACTCATCATAGAATGAACTTCTTGAGTAATCAAGATGCCGTGCTTCTACCGACTAGAAAGCTGTTTTGAAAAGGTCTGATAATACGTTTAGAGAATTGGATGTAATCTGTTAACAATGGGCAGCACCTTATAAGGCATTAAAAAGACTGATGGGCCAAAATAACAAATTTTATCCGCTGTTGCAGACTTAGGAATCAGCGCTAAGAAGACCCATGCTAAATTTGCATAAAAGGGACCATCTTCCATTGCCCAACTAACAAAACTAAACAGAATGTACCTTTCACCGATTCCAATGCCTCTATGCAAGAAAATAAGCAAAATACCATCCAACCCAGGAAATTTCAGACCTTTCATCGAAAATAACGCTGAACGAACTTCCTCCTGTGAGACTTCGACAACTAACGATTCCTTCTCACTTGCATTCAGAATACATTGAAATTGCGCGTAATCATGTTGAAGAGCCACAACATCCTTCCTTTTAAACAGATTATCAAAATAACCCATAATATATGAAACTAACTTTGATCATTTTAACCAAAACCCAGATTTTACGTAAATAAATGTGTCATAATCTAATATTCTTAAGCCACTTAAACTCGGCTGACTTGGAGATATGCATCAAACTGATAACTAGCAAGTAAATGTAAATACATTTTCAATTTCAGCGAACAATGTACTGACCTAAAAAATTGTTTCTCCCTCTAAATCCTATTCAATCCAATTTGATTAATTCAAATTTGAAAGTTAAAATTCTAAACCTAATCTGACTAGAATCTAAAGTGTTCCAATATCAACCAGTCTGCCCCCATAAGACGTGGAAAAGAAATGAAACCCTTTCTCTTCATTTCATTAAAATAAAATGAAAACCACAAGATGAATCGCCATACCTTCTAGAAATGAAATTTAGACGACAATTCAACCAAAAAAGATACGAGTATGGGAATCTGTAACGTTCAAATTATTTTTTATGAACCCTGTCAAAAATTTTGCTAGAGTATTATCAGTCACTTAGGATACTCCAATGTAGTCATAGACAGAGGCAGAATAACAAAGATGTACGTAGGTTATCTAGACAGGCCTTGAACAGCTTATTCATTTTTTCACTTTCGTCCAAAGTAGTTCCGTGCCTTATCAGACAACCCTTATAGGGGTATGAGTTTATGTGATAACTGTAGGTGCGGATCGGCCAGTGAACTCCAGCATTTTAGAAAGTTTTAGAGCAACCTCCACCTGATATCAAAAGCAAGAGTCAGCCTAAAATATATAAGTGATCTCAAGCGGATTTGGGATCAATTTAGCCAAGTCAAGGATGCTCACAAGAGGAGCAAGCGCTCCTTGGGAATCTCTTCCAGTTTTTGATGAGTCCTTTTCATATTGTTCAATGTAGAGGCGGATAGTTGCACCTTCTGAACCAGTTCCAGAGAGACGGAAAACCTATGCATAGGGAGTAAAATCAAATAAATGATGTTTCAACTAAAGCTGCTACAGATAAACTCTAGAAATATTTTTCACTGCACTAGAAAATGACATGATCTACTCAAACACTTTTCAGTAAATAAGGAAGTTGACTTACCAATTGCGATCCATCCTCGAACAAAAACCGAATACCCTGGTGCTTTGAAACAGAGCCATCAACAGGATCCTTGTATTCAAATTCATCAGCATTGACAACATTTGACACATCTGAACGAGCCCCCTTCACAATACTGCATGCAAAAAGAATATGACCATCAAAAGAAACTAAAATGTTTAACAAAGGAAAATTTTAGGCCTAATAAATGCAGACGCAAATAATTTTAACAAGATTTCCCAATTTCTTTCCTCAAATTTAATGGTCAGCATCTAAGTACATGGACTCACGTTCGGGTGTCCAATATGGATATTTATCCAATGGTCAAACTTATCATTTGCTTAAAACTTTTGGACTCACAAAATCATCTAGAAAGTGTCCAAAATAAGAAACAGATACAGGAAACCAACCTTGTGAAAATCCACTTGCACTAAGCCCTAGGATCAACTTCAATTATTCAAGCAATCAAAAAATACAGTGCAAGAAGAGCATGACATTCATCCACGAAACTATAAAACAGTGGCATAATCCAGTAAGTGGTTTAGTGGTTCTAAAATGGCATGCATACATACCTATTGATTTCATCAAGAGATGATTGCAATTTGACCAGACAGGCCATTAAATCCTTTGCTGCACCAGCATCCACATTCTTCATCAAACAAAGTAAATTAGTTAATACTCTCCCAATTCCTTTATGGCCAAACATGGAAATGAACTACAAAAATGCCATACCTCATAGTCATATCGAGTGTAATAGTGTCGACCATAGATAGCCCAATGCTGACGAACTATATCCTCAACAGTCACGAGCTTATCCCCATTGAGATTTTCCTTATTTTTAAAAGCAAGTATTGAAAGCCAAGCCAAAACAGCCCAAATTCAATCTTTCTCACGTATATGGTCAGAGCCTGCCGCATTAGAATGTTTTGTAAGTTTCTCATGGTTCCAAGTGTATACTTCATGTTCGGAGCATCAAACACTTACCAGTTCCAAAACTTTCTTCTCCGCAAATCGAACATAATCCAGCATCCATTAAGTTGCCAAAAAATTTCCAGCCGGTGGGTACCTAGCAAAGAACAGATAAATAGCTACCTTATAACAATAAAAATAGTGGCCAGAAGGAAAATTATCAAAAAAATTCATTTTCTGTGGACTACCTCAAAAAATTTTAAGTTCAAGTTCTTGGCAACAACATCAAGGGCAGCTGAAGTAGGCATACTCCTACAAGCAGCAAATCGAGAAAATTAATCTTAAATTTCAATTTCAGAAGAGATGATTATAATTTAAAACAAGTTTATCAGAGTTTGAATTGCACAATAGATTTAACAGATATTGATAATTTTACATCTTAATTAAATCCAAAACATTACTATTGGAGATTCAGTGAGTTCTAAATGCTTGAAGAAACATGTCATGTAGGCCAGAAGACAAACCACTTTTCTGAAATTTGCAGTTGAAATATAAACTTAAGATCTCATGTCATGTCATGGTGGTGGTTATTATTATTGTTATTGTTATTGTTATTGTTGTTGTTGTTATTATTATTATTATTATTATTACCTGAACATGTCGAAGAGAAAAGATACAAACACATTTCACCTATTCTGTGCACCTTGCAAAGGCTTCAAATGTAGAGTCACCTTTCTTTTTAAGCTTCAGAGACAATAAGCATGTTGGTTGTTTAAATTTTATAATCTTTATAGTCAATGAATCCTATATGATTGATAGTTAAAGAACCAACTGGATACTTGCACGAGTAGAAGTTATATGTTGCGATAGGAAGCAGGTTAAAAGCTAAAAATATAAAGCTAAACAGTGCAATAAAAAAACCTGGCAACTCCCTTCAAACCAGAGGAAAAGTAAGGAATTGCATCAACGGCATTGGCAGCAATGATGGCAACTGAATCTGATGGAGTGACAAAGAACCTAAAATAAAATGTTATAAGAGAAAACTCCAGGAGGTGTAATTATTATATGATGTTAACTAGACTTCCTGGACAGTATTAGTACCTTTTTCCCAGTATCATGTTACGATCAGCATCACCATCAGCAGCAGCACCAAACTCTGGGGGGTCAACTGCAGAGTCTGATTTTCCTAATCCCATTCGAGCAACTAACTCCTTTGCATAAGTCAGATTGGGATCAGGATGGCCTCCTCCAAAGTCCTCCTGGTTTGCATTGAGTCAAAGCATTAATAAAGAAAAGTGTGATCTATTCAGCTAAAAAAAGATGCAACATATCATCAGACTCTAAAATTCTTCAAATTTAAAAGACCTTGGGTACACAGTTCAACAGTGAGCTTTCTTGTGCCCCAAGCTCTTCCACAAAAATGCGATGAGCCTAAGCTCCAGCAACTCCATGCAGTGCATCATAGCTTCAATACAAGGAGAAAGAGTTACACTTTTCAACCAAGAATAATATAGTTTAATCCAGAGAATCAAAAGAGTCCTGTGCTTAAAAACAAAAGGCTTATCAACATACCAGAATGTGAACTTCGAAGAGGAAAGCAGCTTGCGAATAAGCTCAAAGTCAAAAATTGACCTGAACATAGAGGCAAAAGGATTTAGTATTTAGACTGCTTGCATATGCTGCCAACTTTAAAACCCTGACACTGTCAGAATGAATAAATAAGGATATGAATAATATGAAGAGGAATTATGTCACAACTCACAAGGTTTTAGCCCGTGCAAATAATTTTCTAGGGGCTTTCAAGTTTCAAATTATAATAACAATTTCCAATCAAGGGACATAGACAAGGACATGAGAGAAGAACAAAGATCACTATTCGAAAGATACTGCTAGTCAATATATATTAGATAGGACTCATCCAATGGAAGAATAACTTACTTCATCAGTTTCACATAGTCACCTGCTGAATCAAAAACCTCAACATCAAACTGTCCCTCAGGCCCCAAGAAGTTTGCAACACCAATTGTACTAATGTCTATCTGGATAATGCAACATATTAACAAGATAAAGTTACAGTAAAAAGATGAATAAAAGTACTGTTCTAGGGAAGTAAGACAAACATTTGGTAGATCTTCGGCAATCAAGTATTCTGTTATTGTTTTTGTGTTCTCAAAGATCTTATCAGTGATAGCCTCTGGAGCAGGTCCACCATTTTCCATGTTGTATTTAATTCCAAAATCCTGTGATAAAGACATAAAAGCCAAAGCAATCATACATTTTTCAAATGTTGCATGCAAAAACAGTTTTTAGACAATATACAAATTCAGCTCCGCCCTACCTCATGAGGACCGCCAGGGTTATGACTAGCTGTCAAAATAAAGGCACCATTTGCTTTGGATCCCTGGAATTGAAATTTGTAAGAAGAACCTTAATGTTGTCAAAACTAAATCATATTGAGTAGCTTCTCACAACATAATACTGAAAAAGCTGATAAACCAAAAATAACTAGATAATGCAATAGCAGCAATATTACTCACATCGACACCAACTCTTTCACGAATTACAGCTGATACAGCAGGAGTTGAAAGCAATCCATTTTGACCAACCCATACACGTCTTACTCCATTTGCAGCTGACATCTTAATTATTATCTGTCAATTTAACACAACGCATTGTACAAATGGTTAAGGACTTATTACCAGACGACAACAACATTGAAGACACTATAATACAAGAAACCACTAAAAAGGCCCTCAGTTGCATCCAGTTAAAACATATGAGTTTCAATTCGGGAACCAAAGTTCCATAAGAATGATTGGACAAACCAGAAACACCTACTATATACACTGCACTGAGTACATAGAACATGTTAAACTAGCCAAGTGTAAATCCCCTTAGAAATGGCCGCCACAAATTCATTCGTAAGTTGAAGCCTGAATCTCTTAAATGACTAAAGTACACTACAGAAGTCCATATAAAGAACAATTATTTGCCATTGACAGAACAAAAATTTCAAAGAGCACCCATTTAACAAAATAGCAACAAATGTTTTTTCTCTCCTAAGATGGTACAGTTTTATGACAACCATTTAGGTTCAAAGTTGAAGTACCTGAATAGCATCCTTTGAAAAATAACGACCGTCACCAGAAACAACAAGTGTAGCACCTATAACCATGAACAAACATAAGAGGAAAGCCATTGTAATCCATTGAATATAGGTCATCAAGAAAAAGAAATGTCACCAATGAAATGAAACAAAACAAAAATGAATTCCTAACATCATTTTTTTTTAGATGATTCAAAATCATCTCTCAAGATAAGAAACGGACTTCTTCCCAATAAAGTAATAAATTACCAAAAGAGCTGGTGAAGAACTAAAGAAATTGAGTTGAATATGCTCTACAATAATCATGCCAACAAACTAAAACTGCATGTTATCATAGCATTAGATGAGGCCTCTAATGCTAGAAATTGAATTAGCAGGCAATACAGAAATACACCATAGCTGTCTATACACTTAAAAATACCAAAATTGTTGGTGTTCTTATCAGGTGTGGAGGTAAATATCTTAAATCTGAGCTGTGGTACTCTTAAAAGGGGTTAGGATAAAAGTCTTTAACCTGAACCACGGTGCCCTCCTTTTTTTTACATACAGAAAAATATTCGTAAACAAGAAGTGTGTATCTGTTAGTTTCAAGATTGATAGTATAACTCTACTATTGGGTGTGGTATAGCCACCTAAACCAATGTAGTCAAGAAGCATCCCTAGCAAGAGAGGTGAAGGAAAATTTTGGAAAAAGCCTTGTTCCAAACAAGGTGAGGCAGCTTTATCAAGGCTCACAAAGGCAAATTCCCTTTGTTTTCTTCACAGTAAAAACAAAATTAAGAATATAAAAACTAGAAGAGTTTTCTGCAAGTGGTTATATTGTCAGTTCATAACCTAATATTTGAGATGAAATTTTAGAATAATTTTAGTTAAGACTTGGTAATTTTAATACATTCAGCCATGCAGTGCTGTCTGTTATATATATCCCTAAAACTAGCACTATGCTCCTTAGGCAATACAAGAGTCCTAGCAGCTTCAGCACTTTACACCTTTGATCACATATACCTAGGTATCAGCAGGGTCCAGCAGCTCCCCTCCCTTCTTCCCTCTATTACTTTTCTAAAATTTCTTCAGAAAGATAAAAGTCAAGTGTCCAAAAAGGCTTAAAAAAATCAGAAAAAGTGAAAAAGAATTGAAGGATCCCCAGGGTCCCCCAGGATTCCTGTCCAATATAGGGCTATACTAATACGGACTGCAACAGTTGAAAAACTGAAGAAAATATAATATAAAGTTATCATGAATGACTTTAATTAATAAAGCTCCTTGCATTAGCTCTTCGGCACAAAGATTTTCATAGGTAAAAAGAAAACCTAGTAACTTACAAAGCTCCAAAAACCAACCGTACTTTGAAGACAAAAAGACCAAAATAAAATCAAGAAAATGATATGACCAGACTATTGTCTCTGGATGATATGAACTAAATATCTTTCAAGATAAAACTAGAACATTTTGTTGAACTACCCAAAGAATTGAGCATATATCCCAAGTATAAGTAGGGCAGATACATCCTTTTCATAAGAGTTTCCCTAATATAACAAAGCACACAATCTAAGCAAGCCTCACATAAATGGATGTACGTAAAGTGAATCCTTAGTTCCAAGATTTGAAGAGCATATTTAAAGAGCCACATTATGCCTCTAAATATTAAAAAGTAAAAATTATCAAGTACATTTAGCATACAAAAAGGCATAGCATCAACAAAAAACCTTACCTCTAACTTTCTCTGGTGTAAGGGCATTGAATGTTGACTGAACGAAATTTTGCAAATAATGAGGCTGAATGAAAACTTTCACCTGGACAGGTCAAAACACCACAGTATACAATTAAAAGAAAAACATGTAAATCAATATGCAGAGGAATGTTGTAAGAAAATATAGAAAACTGTTTATGTTCCATATCACTCAAGGTGCAAATAACCTGTACTTTGACACGGATTTTAGCAACATGTAAAAAATGGACTTCGACAATGAAGGCAACTATTAATCTAATTACCTATCATGCGTAAGAACACTGTACAGAATACTAGTCAAAAAATATAAGTAAGACCTTAAGAACTATTAAGTAGTATTAATTTTTTAGCATCAACTCCAGAGTATTAAAAATTGAAAACCATAACGGTCAACAGACATCCAAAACATAAACAATTAGAAATTATATAATCATTTAAATATAGAAATACGATCTAAATATAAAACAAACCACCAGAAACCATATGAATATAGTTATTAGATCCATGAGAAACTATGAGCTGAAAAGGAATCAAGCATTAAAATTTTACCTCAAAAAAAAAAAAAAAACCAAAGAACTAAATTTAAATAATGAATGGACTTGATTCAGATCCAGAATAGAAAAGAAAAGGAAAATAGATCATAATTAAGTTAAAACTTCAAATAGCAACTAGATCAGCACCGAAAATGATAATAACCTTGTCTCTCTTCGGTTACATATTATAGAAGTACATCTTAATCTATGAAAATGAAGTTCAATATATAGTTTACGAGATCATCTAATTCAACGAGAAGAGCTTGCAGCAGGCATCAATCAAACGGATTAAATTGATCAAAAATTAAATCGGAGTGATATAACAGGAGATCGAGATATCGGATAACGATCAAAGTAAAGGAAATGAAGAAGGACGATTAAGAAGCAAAAGGAACCTTCTTACGGAGGCCAGAAGTTCCAGGCTTCTGGCCGTCGATCGGCGTCGTCGAGACTTTGGAAACCTTGAACACCATTTCTTTGCTTTCTACGACTACCATGCAACTCAATTCAATCAATGACAATCTCTTAACTCTTGATAAATAAATAAGTAAATATTAAAAAAAAAATAGAGAGAGAGAGAGCTCACTCGTTGGAGAGATCAAAGTGAAATGCGTTAGTTTTGAGAACAAGCTGGCAAAGTGAGGAAGTGACCCGTATTACCTTCTTTTTAATAATATATTGTCTCTTTTTCTTTTTTGATACGAAGTGAAAGAAACGCGAACGGTGAAGATTGAGGCCAGGATGAGACTAGATAGGGGGCGATTTGAAACCTCACATATTTTCCCTTGTTTGGGATGAATAAACGAGCTTTTTTTTATTAAAATAACTTAAATAATTTAATTAAGTATCAAAATAACTTATTTTTTAATTAAATATAAAAAACTCCGAAAAAATTGGTGGAGCCAAATTATATGGTGCTACTAACTTGCCACGTCAGCAGGGAGCATAAAAAAATTAATTTTTTAGTGGAAACATGTAGAATAGTGCCACCTATATAAATACAAGAGAAATACTGCATTTTTTAAAAAATAGAGGACTTCAAAATAATTTTTCATTTTTTGGTGGAACCAATTTAAATGGCGCCACCATGTTGCTTCTGAATTTTTTTTTACTTTTTTTTAACTTTTGTCTTTTTCTTTAATTTTTTTTCTTTCTTTTAAGTTTTATATTTTTTTCTTATTTTATTTTGTTTATTTATTTATTTTTATCTAATTATTTATTTTATTTAATTACTAATTTAAAAAAATTTAAAATGTATATTTGAAATATTTTATAATATATATTTTTCAAAATTTTAAATATTATTTTAAAATTATTTTTTTAAATTTTCAATATATATTTTTGAAATTATTTCTTATAAATTTTAAAAATATATTTTTGAAACTATTTTTTATAAATTTTAAATATTATTTTTTAAATATTAAATATATTTTTAATAATATTTAAACATTAAAATTTTTAAATAAAATTTTTATAAAAAATTTTAAAAAGGTTTAAATATCTTTAAAAATATCAATTTTTACATAGAATTTTTTAAATTATTATTTAATTATTTTAAAGATATTTAAAATTTTTATTAAAAATTTTATTTAAAAATTTCAAATGTTTAAATGTTTTATATTATTAAAAAATAAAAACAAATAATAAATTTGAAAGATCATATCTTTTAAATGTTTAAATGTTTCATATTATTAAAAAATATATTTAATTTTTAAAAAATAATATTTAAAATTTTAAAAAATATATATTATAAAAAATTTCAAATATACAATTCAAATTTTTAAAATTAATAACAATAAATAAAATAAATAAATAAACAAAATAAAATAAGAAAAATATAAAACTTAAAAAAAGAAAAAAATTAAAGAAAAAGACAAAAGTTAAAAAAAAAGTAAAAAAATAAGAAGCAACGTGTCAGGTTTGGTGGCGCCATTCAAATTGGCTCCACCAGAAAATGAAAAATTATTTTGAAGTCCCCTATTTTTCTAGAAATTACAGTATTTCCCTTGTATTTATACAAGTGGTGCATATAATTTGGCTCCACTAACTTTTACTATAGATTTAGGGTCATTTTCGTGTTTAATTAAAAAAAGTAGGTCATTTTGATACTTAATTAAATTATTTGGGTTATTTTGATAAAAAAAGCCGAATAAACGAGATCTACTTCAAACTTTTTTATTCCATAATTCACGTCTAAATTTTATAGGAATTTGATATGAGAAATCTATTCGTTAAGCATGTGCCGTTAAAACAGATTTAACCAATGAAATTAAACTAATTCAATTAATCAATTGATTAATTGGTCTAATTCGGGATTGAAGGTCGATTAATCATTTTTAAAAGTTCAGTTAATAGTTAATTCGATTCAAAATAAATTAATTAACCAAATTTAATAATTAATATTATATATTAACCAGCTGGTAACTACTCACCCAGACTTAGGCCCCAAACATTAACCCACTTTCAAATAAATCCAATCCACTAAAAATAAACTCAAACACTAACACAAGCCCAAAATATAAAATTTTAATTCCTCCTAAACGTAAAAACAATGCACACGAAAATACACCAACCACTAGGTCCCAAAATCTTATAGACTCAAAAATCCCTAACCTTAATTGAAAATCCCTAATCTAAAATCTCCAAAGTCTCAAAATCCCTACTGTTAGTCACCACCATCTGACGTCCACCAGTCACACCATCCGACGTACACCAAGTCACCATCATCGTTTGACGTTCGTCTGCCATCGATTTCGACTTCACCCAAAATCCCTAATAAAAAATCTCCCAAATCCCTGACCCAACACAGTGACCGGTGATGCACCTCCGATTTTAACTTCACTCACCACCGTTCAACACTCACCTTGAATTTTTTTAGGTTTTTTTTTACTGAAATGGATTTTTCTACTACTTTTTTATGAAAAAAATTTTATTCTTCAATATTTCTACAATTTTCTTGTTGCTTCTTTGTTCTCAACATGTGTTTGTGAATGTAATTTAGTAGAAAGGTTAGACCATATCTGTTGCTTCTTTGCTCTGCTGTTTCTTTGTTTTGCAATTCTTGGATTTTTTACATCAGCAGGTTTGTAACACCCCGAACCCGAGACCGACACCGGAGTCGGACACGAGATGTTAACAAACTTTGAAATTTTTTTTTTTTTTTTTTTTTTTTTTCAGACACTGCCCAGTCTGAGTACTAGTCGCTTCAAAAATCATATCTTGAGTTTCACAACTCAAAAATCAGTTTTGTGATTTTTCCCTGAAACTAGACTCATGTCCCCACCTATGTATTTTTTTCTAGAATTTTTGGTCGGGCCAATTAGTACAGTTTATTAGTCAAAGTCTCCCATGTTACAGGGGTCGACTACACTGACCTTTTCCCATTACAACTTGGATATCTCTCTGCACAGAGCTTCAATACTGATGCCGTTTGTTTCTATGGAAACTAGACTCAGAGAGGAATCCATACATATATGGTATGACCCCTAATTATCTCTGGTCAATTTATAGTGAATTTCCAAAGTCGGAACAGGGAATCCAGAAACTGTTCTGGCCCTGTTCCACAAGAACCCGAATATCTCTTACTGTACTGTTCCTATGATTGTTTCGTTACTTCCATATGAAAGTAGATTCATCAAGGTTCGATTACATAATTTATTCACTATTTAATTCCACTCCTACGAATTCTTGTGATTTTTCCAATCCACACCACTGCTGCTATCAGCTTCTGTTTTCAAAGTAAACCTTACCTAATTTGGGGTTTCATGGACCAACTAGGGCCTTGTCATACATAAGCCCACATATGATCATACTTAGCCATTCTAGTGGCTGGTCATTTGCTCAACACTTCCATTCCAACTATAGTTACATCATGAAACCATCTATACATTCATAAATACGCATGGTCTAATGCCATACTCCACTTCTACAAGCCATTTTCGCATGGCTGTACACTTATACATTTCATAAAGTACTCGAAAGACAACGATGGGTAGTCCTATACATGCCATATCAAAATTCAACCAAAATAGTACCCAAAAGAGCCTTTGATAGTGTGGGCGACTTCGACTTCAAGATCCCGAGTCCGATAGCTGGAGAACCAAAAATCTATAAAACAGAGGAGCAATGTAACGAGTAAGCAATTTATGCTTAGTAAGTTTGAGCAAGGAATTCCAGCATGCACAAATAATAGCACACATTTAGCTAAACGGAATATTTCATAATACGCAATTTACCGATATCAAACTTGCTTCACAACATTAACAACCCTTATGTACATACACAATAAACTAACTTGGCCGAAGGCCGGTAGCTCGTTTATCAACTGAGCGAACATTTATTTGTAAGGGCTCGATTAATATTTAACACATACGTAACATATCCCCATATTGGGATGTTTTTCGAGTATTCGCTGAAATTTTACAGCAAGCTCATTCATTACCAAATCACGTACCTTCGGGATTTAACCGGATATAGCTCCTCGTTCAAATGCCTTCGGGACATAGCCCGGTTTTAGTAACTCACACAATGCCTTCGGGACTTAACCCGGATTTAACAACTCGCACGAATGCCTTCGGGACTTAACCCGGATTTAACAACTCGCACGAATGCCTTCGGGACTTAACCCGGATTTAACAACTCGCACGAATGCCTTCGGGACTTAACCCGGATTTAACAACTCGCACGAATGCCTTCGGGACTTAACCCGGATTTAACAACTCGCACGAATGCCTTCGGGACTTAACCCGGATTTAGTATCTCGCACAAAGGCCTTCGGATCTTAGTCCGGATATATTCACTTAGCACAAAGCCTTCGGGACTTAGCCCGGACAGCATTCAATTAATCATGCACATCTAACAATAATTCATGGCACATTCATATTTCATTTTCGTTTAAGAAACTCAAACACAAGGCACATATTGTCCTTGTACATTCGGCTCAATAGCCACACATAGAGCATGATTTAATCACATCGAAATTTAAGCTCTCTTACTCAAGAACTTACCTCGGGTGTTGTCGAACGATCCCGCTAACTATTCGACCACTTTTTCCTTCCCTTTATCGGATTTATTTCCCCTTTGCTCTTGAGCTTAATCAAACAAATAAATTGATTTCATCATTTAGGCATCAAAAGATGAACACAAGGCACTTAGCCCATATTCATACATTAGACATTAAAGTCTCATACATGCAAAAATCATGCATCAACACCACATATTAGCTAATTTCTTGCCCTTGACCGAATATGCATGTCCATTTTTGGGGTCGATTTCAACACTTAATACACACATGTACACACTAGTAAAGCATCCTCCCCCTTTTCATTAATTTAACACATGCATTGCTCATTAACATGCAAAGTTACATTCGGCCTTAGCACACATCTTGCTAGCCGATTCTTCTCCATTTAGCAACCAATGCACATATGTGCTCACACAACAAAAAATGCTAAAAAGGAGGTTCAAGAATCATCAAGCCATCATCACATGCATCATTAACAAGCTTCATATTTTGCATGCAATGGCATTAACACAACCTCCACCTAGGCCGAATCTTAACTCATCCTCATGCCTCATCACCACAACATCAAACATCAACCAAGAATGATTCATCCATGGTCAAGTGCCATTTCCATCACATAGCAAGATTTAGACCATGGGTTAGGTAGAACTCAAGCTAACAACTAAAACATGCATGCCTCTCATGGAACATCATCAAACATACCTTAGCCTAGCTACATGCATGGCCGAATCTCTTCACCTTTCTTCTTCTTTCCTCCTTAAGATTTTTGGCCAAGGATGAACCAAAGGATGAGAAAATTTTTCTTTGTTTTTCTTTCTAGTTTTTGGCAAGCATGAAGATGAGAAAAGGATGAACAAAATCCCCCCCTTTCTCTTGTTTAGCTCACGGCAATGGGGGGACAAACACCACACACACATTTTTTTTTTCTTTTGTTTTCCATTTCTTTATTACCCATACTCCTTATTTTATTCTTCCACTAACAAAACATGTTTCATGACATGTTTTGCCCATCCTTCCTTGTCATGGCCGGCCACTACTCATTAGGGGGGGAATTTGACATGCAAGTCCCCCCTTTGTCCACATGCACTAGTAGGTCCTCACACATTGACCTATCACATTTTAGAATTTTCTCACATAAATCCTATTGACTAAATTCACATGAAATCAACCAAATTGAAGCTTGAAATTTTCACACATTCATAATTACATATTCTACACAATAAGTATCACATTCAAACATTTCGGTGACTCGGTTTAGCGGTCCCGAAACCACTTCCCGACTAGGGTCAACTTTGGGCTGTCACAACTCTCCCCCACTTAAGAAATTTTCGTCCCCGAAAATCTTACCGGTAAATAGGTTTGGGTATCGTTCTTTCATCGAGCTCTCGGTCTCCCAAGTAGCTTCCTCGATCCCGAGTTTGAGCCATAACACCTTTACTAGCGGAACTCTTTTGTTTCGCAACTCCTTCACTTCACGAGCTAGGATACGCATCGGTTCTTCTTCATAGCTCATGTCGACTTGAATTTCAACCTCCGATGGGCTAATTATGTGCGATGGATCAGATCGATAGCGTCGAAGCATCGAAACATGAAAGACGTCATGAATCTTTTCAAGCTCCGGGGGTAAAATCAATCTATACGCAACCGGACCAACTCGTTCGGAGATTTCGTACGGCCCAATGAATCTTGGGCTCAACTTGCCCTTACGGCCGAACCTGAGTATCTTTTTCCAAGGTGAAACCTTAAGGAACACTTTGTCTCCCACCTGATACTCGATGTCTTTTCGTTTCAAATCTGCGTACGACTTCTGACGATCCGTGGCTACCTTCAGACTTTCACGGATTACCTTTATTTTCTGCTCAGCATCTTTAATCAAATCAACTCCGAAAATTTTGCTTTCACCGAGCTCGGTCCAAAACAATGGTGTACGGCATTTACGACCGTACAAAGCCTCATAAGGTGCCATCTTAATACTTGATTGAAAACTATTGTTGTAAGCGAATTCAATCAAAGGTAAATACCGTTCCCATGAACTACTGAACTCGAGGATGCAACATCTCAACATATCCTCAAGTATCTGAATTATCCGCTCGGATTGACCATCAGTTTGGGGGTGAAAAGCAGTGCTAAAATGCAGCTTAGTACCCAGAGCTTCTTGCAATTTCTTCCAAAGTCGTGAGGTGAATCTCGGATCTCTATCCGACACGATAAAAACAGGTACCCCGTGTAATCTCACAATTTGATAAACGTACAATTCAGCTAGTTTATCCAATGAAAAATCCGTACGTACGGGGATGAAATGAGCCGACTTAGCCAGTCTATCAACAATAACCCATGTCGCAACCCTCTTACTTGCTGACAAGGGCAGTCTGGACACAAAGTCCATTGTGACTCGATCCCATTTCCACTCGGGTATCATGATCGGCTGGAGTAATCCTGAAAGCACTTGATGTTCCGCTTTCACTTGTTGACATATTAAACATCTCGAAACAAAGTCAGAGATGTCCCGTTTCATACCATGCCACCAAAATTGACGTTTCAAATCATTGTACATTTTCGTACTCCCCGGGTGAATTGACATTCGGCTACAATGGGCTTCGTTCAGAATCATCGAAATGAGTTCCGAATTCCTTGGAACACACAAACGATTTCTGATCCTCAAACAATCATCATCATCAATTTGAAACTCCGATTCCTCGTTCGGAAAACACTTAGCCCGTTTTGCAACCAATTCATCATCGACTTTCTGAGCTTCACGAATTTGGTGAGTCAATAATGGTTTAGCTTTTAATTCAGCTACTAATACACTGTCTGGTAGAACAGACAAATGCACGTTCATCGCTCGTAAAGCAAACAATGACTTCCGGCTTAAGGCGTCCGCAACCACGTTAGCCTTTCCCGGGTGGTAATCAATGACAAGCTCGTAATCTTTCAACAACTCAAGCCAACGTCTTTGTCGCAGATTCAAGTCTCGTTGAGTCATCAAATATTTGAGACTTTTGTGATCCGAAAATACATGGCACTTCTCACCAAACAGATAATGTCGCCATATTTTTAAAGCAAACACGATGGCAGCTAGTTCGAGATCATGGGTCGGATAATTCCTCTCGTGTGGCTTCAATTGTCTCGACGCATAGGCCACGACTCGACCTTCTTGCATCAATACGCAACCCAACCCAAGTAGGGATGCGTCACTATAAATGACAAACTCTTTACCTGATTCGGGTTGCACCAAAATTGGAGCTTCAGTCAAATGAGTTTTCAGTTGGTTGAAACTTTTCTGACATTTCTCCGTCCACTCGAACTTAACATCCTTTTGAAGTAGCTTCGTCATTGGTGTGGCTATCATCGAGAAACCTTTCACAAATCGTCGGTAATAACCGGCGAGCCCCAAAAAGCTCCGAACTTCAGTAACATTTCTCGGAGGTTTCCAGTCCAGTATGGCTGAAATTTTGTTCGGGTCAATTCGAATACCCGACGCGGATACCACATGACCCAAGTAGCTAACCTCTCTTAACCAGAGCTCACACTTACTGAACTTAGCATATAACTGCTTATCCCGCAAAATTTGCAGCACTAGCCTCAGATGCTCAGCATGTTCGGTCTCATCTCTTGAATAGACCAAAATGTCATCAATGAACACAACTACGAACTGATCCGAATACGGTCTGAAGATCCGATTCATCAAATCCATAAATACCGCAGGGGCATTAGTGAGCCCAAACGGCATCACTAAGAATTCGTAGTGACCATATCTCGTTCTGAAGGCAGTTTTGGGAATATCTGGATCTTGAATTCGCAACTGATAATAGCCCGATCTCAAATCTATTTTTGAGAACACTGAGGCTCCCTTCAGTTGGTCGAACAAATCATCGATGCGCGGCAACGGATATTTGTTCTTTATCGTCACTTTATTCAGCTGACGATAGTCAATGCACAACCTCATGGTTCCGTCCTTCTTTTTCACGAACAATACTGGTGCACCCCAAGGTGAGAAACTTGGTCGAGCGAAACCTCTCTCCGTCAGTTCTTGCAACTGAGCTTTCAACTCCTTTAACTCGGTTGGTGCCATACGATACGGAGCTATCGAAATCGGCGTAGTCCCAGGTACAAGCTCAATACCAAACTCTACCTCCCGAACATGTGGTAAACCCGGTAATTCTTCCGGAAAAACATCCGGGTATTCACAAACCACCGGCACAGATTCGGGTTTCTTTTCTAATTCTTTGTCAACAAGCACATATGCAAGGTATGCTTCGCACCATTTTCTTACATATTTCTGTGCCAACATTGCTGATATTACAGCTGGCATCCCCTCCAAGTCCGCAGACTCAATTCGGACTACTTCGTTATTTGCGCACCTCAAATCAATAGTCTTGCTCTTGCAATTCACAATCGCATCATGCGCGGTCAACCAATCCAACCCAAGGATAACATCAAATTCATCAAACGGCAAAAGCATCAAGTCCGCTGGAAAACAGGAACCTCGAATTTTCCAGGGGACATTTCTTACACACTTTGTCGACAAGCACGTAACGACCCAAGGGATTTGACACCCGAATTACAAACTCAGTAGACTCAATAGGTAAAGTCTTACTGGATGCTAAGGTTTCACATATGTAAGAATGGGTAGAACCGGGGTCAATCAAAGCAATTACATTAGTATCAAAGAGGGTGAATGTACCGGTAATAACATCAGGCAAAGAAGCATCCTCGCGGGCACGTATAGCATAAGCTCTAGCAGGCGCACGGGCTTCGGATCTGGTTATATCATCTCTAGATCCTCTCTGACCACCACCAGCATTGCCCGTATTTCTAGATGGTCTACCTCGAGCAGTGGTAGCACCCGGTTTCCCACTCTGATTTTCATTCTGTTCAAACAACCTCGGGCAATCTTTAATGAAGTGGTCAACTGATCCGCACTTGTAACAAGAGCGGTCAGGGAATCTACAACTCCCCGAATGCCATTTACCGCAATATCGACACTTCGTTCTATCTCGACATTCATTCCCAACACTGGCGACCGAAGTGCCTCGTGTACCCACAGGGGGTCGATCACGATCTCGTCTAAAAAGGCCCGAAGTGCCTCTAAACTGGCCCGTATCATCTCGAAATCTATTCGATGTCTGTTGAAGAGACCTTCCCGAGGATCTTTTACGAAACTCTCCAGTTCCCTCATCAACTCTTTGCTTTTCTTTTCTAAGCTCTTGCTCTTCGGCTTTACAAGCTCGTTCAACAAGTACCATGAACTCTCGTATTTCAAGAACACCAACGAACACTTTTATATCTTCATTCAGCCCATCCTCGAAGCGTTTACACATAATAGCTTCGGACGAAACACATTCCCGAGCGTATTTGCTAAGTCTAACAAATTTTCGCTCGTAATCAGTAACCGACATGGAGCCTTGCTTAAGCTCAAGAAATTCCTTCCGTTTTTGATCAACAAATCTCTGACTGATATACTTTTTCCGAAACTCAGTTTGGAAAAACTCCCAAGTTACTTGCTCTCGGGGCACAATAGAAGTCAGAGTACTCCACCAATAGTAGGCAGAATCACGTAGCAAGGAGATAGCACACTTTAGACATTCATCGGGTGTACAAGATAGCTCATCGAGTACCCGGATAGTGTTGTCCAGCCAAAATTCAGCTTGCTCGGCATCATCGCTATCCATAGCCTTAAATTCAGTAGCCCCATGTTTTCGGATTCTGTCAACTGGGGGCTTATTTGACCTTATTTGGTCAGTTACCGGTGGTATTGTAGGTGCGGGGGTAGTATTTGTCGGGAATGGAGGTTGTGGAACAGCCATATTAGTTCGAATGTATTGGTTGAACCAATCATTCATCACGCTATAAAATGCTTGTCTAGCTTCATCATTCGGATTACTAGCATTAGGTTGAGAGTCTACCGGCACTGCCCCTTGCGCGGGAGCAGGCCCTACACTCTCAAGATCATCAGCTACCTCTCGGTCACGATCGGGATCCATTACTATAAACACATTTACAATTGTCAGAAGTCACCACACTATCAAGTAATCACATAAAATGGCATGTATAGCTAGACCCAACACATTACGGTAGTCCTAGAATCGACTAAACCGTAGCTCTGATACCAATAAAATGTAACACCCCGAACCCGAGACCGACACCGGAGTCGGACACGAGATGTTAACAAACTTTGAAATTTTTTTTTTTTTTTTTTTTTTTTTTTCAGACACTGCCCAGTCTGAGTACTAGTCGCTTCAAAACTCATATCTTGAGTTTCACAACTCAAAAATCAGTTTTGTGATTTTTCCCTGAAACTAGACTCATGTCCCCACCTATGTATTTTTTTCTAGAATTTTTGGTCGGGCCAATTAGTACAGTTTATTAGTCAAAGTCTCCCATGTTACAGGGGTCGACTACACTGACCTTTTCCCATTACAACTTGGATATCTCTCTGCACAGAGCTTCAATACTGATGCCGTTTGTTTCTATGGAAACTAGACTCAGAGAGGAATCCATACATATATGGTATGACCCCTAATTATCTCTGGTCAATTTATAGTGAATTTCCAAAGTCGGAACAGGGAATCCAGAAACTGTTCTGGCCCTGTTCCACAAGAACCCGAATATCTCTTACTGTACTGTTCCTATGATTGTTTCGTTACTTCCATATGAAAGTAGATTCATCAAGGTTCGATTACATAATTTATTCACTATTTAATTCCACTCCTACGAATTCTTGTGATTTTTCCAATCCACACCACTGCTGCTATCAGCTTCTGTTTTCAAAGTAAACCTTACCTAATTTGGGGTTTCATGGACCAACTAGGGCCTTGTCATACATAAGCCCACATATGATCATACTTAGCCATTCTAGTGGCTGGTCATTTGCTCAACACTTCCATTCCAACTATAGTTACATCATGAAACCATCTATACATTCATAAATACGCATGGTCTAATGCCATACTCCACTTCTACAAGCCATTTTCGCATGGCTGTACACTTATACATTTCATAAAGTACTCGAAAGACAACGATGGGTAGTCCTATACATGCCATATCAAAATTCAACCAAAATAGTACCCAAAAGAGCCTTTGATAGTGTGGGCGACTTCGACTTCAAGATCCCGAGTCCGATAGCTGGAGAACCAAAAATCTATAAAACAGAGGAGCAATGTAACGAGTAAGCAATTTATGCTTAGTAAGTTTGAGCAAGGAATTCCAGCATGCACAAATAATAGCACACATTTAGCTAAACGGAATATTTCATAATACGCAATTTACCGATATCAAACTTGCTTCACAACATTAACAACCCTTATGTACATACACAATAAACTAACTTGGCCGAAGGCCGGTAGCTCGTTTATCAACTGAGCGAACATTTATTTGTAAGGGCTCGATTAATATTTAACACATACGTAACATATCCCCATATTGGGATGTTTTTCGAGTATTCGCTGAAATTTTACAGCAAGCTCATTCATTACCAAATCACGTACCTTCGGGATTTAACCGGATATAGCTCCTCGTTCAAATGCCTTCGGGACATAGCCCGGTTTTAGTAACTCACACAATGCCTTCGGGACTTAACCCGGATTTAACAACTCGCACGAATGCCTTCGGGACTTAACCCGGATTTAACAACTCGCACGAATGCCTTCGGGACTTAACCCGGATTTAACAACTCGCACGAATGCCTTCGGGACTTAACCCGGATTTAACAACTCGCACGAATGCCTTCGGGACTTAACCCGGATTTAACAACTCGCACGAATGCCTTCGGGACTTAACCCGGATTTAGTATCTCGCACAAAGGCCTTCGGATCTTAGTCCGGATATATTCACTTAGCACAAAGCCTTCGGGACTTAGCCCGGACAGCATTCAATTAATCATGCACATCTAACAATAATTCATGGCACATTCATATTTCATTTTCGTTTAAGAAACTCAAACACAAGGCACATATTGTCCTTGTACATTCGGCTCAATAGCCACACATAGAGCATGATTTAATCACATCGAAATTTAAGCTCTCTTACTCAAGAACTTACCTCGGGTGTTGTCGAACGATCCCGCTAACTATTCGACCACTTTTTCCTTCCCTTTATCGGATTTATTTCCCCTTTGCTCTTGAGCTTAATCAAACAAATAAATTGATTTCATCATTTAGGCATCAAAAGATGAACACAAGGCACTTAGCCCATATTCATACATTAGACATTAAAGTCTCATACATGCAAAAATCATGCATCAACACCACATATTAGCTAATTTCTTGCCCTTGACCGAATATGCATGTCCATTTTTGGGGTCGATTTCAACACTTAATACACACATGTACACACTAGTAAAGCATCCTCCCCCTTTTCATTAATTTAACACATGCATTGCTCATTAACATGCAAAGTTACATTCGGCCTTAGCACACATCTTGCTAGCCGATTCTTCTCCATTTAGCAACCAATGCACATATGTGCTCACACAACAAAAAATGCTAAAAAGGAGGTTCAAGAATCATCAAGCCATCATCACATGCATCATTAACAAGCTTCATATTTTGCATGCAATGGCATTAACACAACCTCCACCTAGGCCGAATCTTAACTCATCCTCATGCCTCATCACCACAACATCAAACATCAACCAAGAATGATTCATCCATGGTCAAGTGCCATTTCCATCACATAGCAAGATTTAGACCATGGGTTAGGTAGAACTCAAGCTAACAACTAAAACATGCATGCCTCTCATGGAACATCATCAAACATACCTTAGCCTAGCTACATGCATGGCCGAATCTCTTCACCTTTCTTCTTCTTTCCTCCTTAAGATTTTTGGCCAAGGATGAACCAAAGGATGAGAAAATTTTTCTTTGTTTTTCTTTCTAGTTTTTGGCAAGCATGAAGATGAGAAAAGGATGAACAAAATCCCCCCCTTTCTCTTGTTTAGCTCACGGCAATGGGGGACAAACACCACACACACATTTTTTTTTCTTTTGTTTTCCATTTCTTTATTACCCATACTCCTTATTTTATTCTTCCACTAACAAAACATGTTTCATGACATGTTTTGCCCATCCTTCCTTGTCATGGCCGGCCACTACTCATTAGGGGGGGGAATTTGACATGCAAGTCCCCCCTTTGTCCACATGCACTAGTAGGTCCTCACACATTGACCTATCACATTTTAGAATTTTCTCACATAAATCCTATTGACTAAATTCACATGAAATCAACCAAATTGAAGCTTGAAATTTTCACACATTCATAATTACATATTCTACACAATAAGTATCACATTCAAACATTTCGGTGACTCGGTTTAGCGGTCCCGAAACCACTTCCCGACTAGGGTCAACTTTGGGCTGTCACAAGGTTACTGACCATGCATCTCAAATACAAATCGAAACTTTACATTCATCTTTGGATGCATTCCCAATTCTAATGATAATAATAATCCAATGCTGATTTCATACTATAATGTATTAAATTAAATGCATAATATTATCTAAAATACATTCAAAACATTGAAAAAAATGATAAATAAACTTTGCCAAGTTAGAAGATGAATAAAATGCTTTGAAAAAATTCGGTTAATTCGGTTAACCGATTGAATTAACTGAAATATTTCGATTTGGTTAATTTTTTTTAAAAAAATTTGGTTCGGTTAACGGTTAAAGGATTAAAAACTTTGGTTAATTTGGTTAATGGTAGTTCAATTCGGTTAATCGATTGTTTAACCGTTTGAACACCCCTATGTATATTTAAAACTAGTTGTCATTCACGGGTTTAATATATATAAAATTATTTGAAATATAATATATTTTTATAATATTTTAACTATATTTTTTATATATAAATAAAGATGGTAGAATATAAATATAATATTTTAATAAAAAAATATATAGAGGTGAAATTATAGACATAACATTAAAATATAAATATACTTTTTTACTTTAAATGTATGCATATATATTAGTAATTTAAATAAAACCTAGTAATTTTTTAGATTTAATTGAAAATATTTAATAATAAATAAATTTGAATATAATTATTTTCAATATTTTTAATAATAAATAGTATTGATATTAAAGAATTTTTAAAATAAAAATCACATTAATCATTTGTCAAATATATATATACTTACTATTATTAAATTCTTGACTGAGTTGGTATCATAAGTCAACCGGACACCAACTTTGTAACTGTCCAATTTTCAGTAGTGTCGAAAAAGCCGATTTTGGAACCCTATTGTCATAAATTGGGTTCTTAAATATTAAATTAAAATATTTATGGAGTTGATATAAAAGAAAATTAAAGTTTTGTCATTCAAAATTTTCTTTTAACTGTTTAATTTAGGCACAAGGACTAAATTATAAAAGTTTTATCGTTATAGATTTTTAATTGATCGAAAACTTAAGGACTTAATTTGCAATTAGACAAGGGTTTTCAGTGGCAATTGAACCATTTCTTAATATGAAATAGTGGGAAATGATGTAATAGTCCCGTAAGTATAATTAGATTAAGCTTAATCTGAAACCTATTTAATTAAATGTTAATCTATGTATAAAAGCTACAAGTTAGTGTAATTTTCCTATCTTCTTCATTCTTTTATTTGGCCAAGACTTGAAAACCTAAGAAAATTAATTTTTGAAGCTCAAGTTATTCGGTCCTTCAATTGGTAAGTGTTTTTAAGCTATTTTCTTATAATTTTTATGTTTTTAAGGTCATGGGTGTAACACCCCTTACTCGTACTCACTGTATTCGAACACAATCAAACGCATGAAAACTGGACCATAAAATTTCATTCCAATTAAGGTCATTCAAACATATATTTAACATCCCTTATACGGGCCTACGAGGCCCAAAACATGCATCGAAAAAGATTTGGGACTAAATTGGGAACTTTCAGAACATTTACAACACTTAGAAAATTTTCATGTTTTGGAAAGTCACACGCCCGTGTGGCTTGGGACACACCCGTGTCCTCAGCCGGTGTAACTCTCTGACTATGATGTCATCAACCAAATAAGGTCACACGGCCAAGGCACACGCCCGTGTTTTTAGGCCGTGTGGCGAATTAATTTCCAAAATCAGGTGCAGACTTCGCACGGCCTGGGCACACGCCCATGTTCTGAAGCCGTGTCTACCCGTGTGTTTACTACTAGGCATTCTGTTTTGCATTAATTAGGGTGTAGAGGACACAAGACTAGATCACACACCCATGGAGCAAGCCGTGTGTCACACACGGTCTAGACACACGCCCGTGTGTCTACCCGTATGGGCGACTTTAAGGCTTTTTTCCAAGCCACTTGCCACCCTTATTTGTACAAACTCCTCTATGGCTGCAATGATACCTTAACACTCATAACATAGCCTATTCATGACAACTTCCCATCACATTATACTTGTTTAAGACTCCCTAATATGACAAATCAAATCTTACCAACACGCATATATGAATAAGCAATATTACTTAAACTTGTATGCATGCATTTTCATACCATCTTATACACACACAAGACATTCATAAACATCCAATCATCAATAACCATAGGCCATATCATAATAAAATTAGCACATATATACATGGATAAATAGGTTTACAACCCAATAATCATTATGAGCCATATCTCATGGCCATACACAAAATGAATCAACTATCATTATAAGCCAATACATTTGGCTAGACCAAAATGACATATAACAAAAGACCAAGTCCCTATACATGCCATACTCAAAATGTTGAGAATAACTATACCCAAAAGATCCAATTGATAGTGTGAACGAGTCTCTGACGTCCTTTAATCCCCGAGCTAGCTTGGCGATACTACAAGGAAATGGAAGAGAGAAGAAGTAAGCATAAGGCTTAATAAACTTGCATGCAATTAATAAGCAATAATAATATGCATTATCGTACACATACATAAAATAACCTGACTCATCTCATTTTCAATAATCTTTGTAATCATATCCTACCTCATTCAATTTACATAATGTTTAATAGAACTCGAGATCATAATATCTTTATTCTCATCTTATCGAAGTTTCATCATTTCATAATCTCAATAACTATAAGCTTGGCGTACATACCTGTACCCTTTCAATATGATCATACCTCGACAAATCTTTGACAAATCCTTGGACTACCTGTTGAACCATTTGGAATACTAAGGATACTCGGGATTATCATACACATAATAAGATGCCAATGCCATGTCCCAGACGTGGTCTAACATGGGATCTCACATTGATATCATATCCCATATATGGTCTTATACGAATTCTCATTTCGACGCCATGTCCCAGACGTGGTCTTACATAAAATCTCATATCAACTCCATATCCCAGATATGGTTTTACATGATAACTCATACTGATGCCGATGCCATATCCCAAATATGGTCTTATACAGGATCTCATCAACCCAATGTCATAATATTTGTACCTTAAGTATTCCTAAGGTTCAACTGGCTTTTATTGTCTCAAATTATCGAACAACATCAATAATATTCATGAGACAATTATACAATTCATATAATATTAAATGATAAATGCATAATAAAAAGTTGTATCAACCACACACAAACTTCCCTCAGTACAAAAATATGGACAATTTATTAATTTAGTCCAAGATTTTGCTCTTTCCCCGGTCTAGGCTCGGACTCTATTTTTCTTGATCTATAATAGAAAATTTCACTTATTTAATTACCACATTATTCAAAATAGCCCATAAATCATATTTTGGAAAAATTATAATTTTGCCCCTAAACTTTCCCATAATTGCAATTTAGCCCCTAGGCTCGTAAAATGAAATGCAACCAATTTCTTTGTTATCCAAGCATAGCCGATTCATATTCCCTCTTATAACAACCCAAAATTTTCATCAAATCACATTTTTAAAACATATTTTTACATGTTTTACAAACAAGTCCTTTTAGGTGATTTCATGAAAAATTCACTTAAAAAAAGATGTTCATCTAACACCATACTTCCATATTCCTCCATTAATCATCAAAATACATGCATGACACACATGGGTAAATTTTTAAACATAAACTCTAGCTCAAAATAATGGTAGAAATAGTTGTATCACGCTTCAATGATCTCAAAAACATAAAAAACTAACACCTAAATGACTTACATGTAGAGGGTTTATTTTGCTAAAAATTTCCAGCTTCCATGGGTTTTCTCCTTCAAATTTTTAGCTAAGAA
Source organism: Gossypium hirsutum (assembly GCF_007990345.1). Taxonomy (NCBI): domain Eukaryota; kingdom Viridiplantae; phylum Streptophyta; class Magnoliopsida; order Malvales; family Malvaceae; genus Gossypium; species Gossypium hirsutum. Next base: position 82,347,076 of record NC_053424.1, on the reverse strand, counting down.
TGGATGAAGAAGAATATGGCCACTTGTTTTATTTTATTAGTTTTTGCTTGTGTCATCAAATACCAACCCATGCCTATTTTTTTTTGACTTTTTGACTTTTCATTTATTACACTTCATGTGCGACTATACACATATATAATGGCATAATTACTCAGTAAAGACCTCAACTTTTAAGTTCTATAGCTATTTAACACCTTTAGCTAATAGAACACAGCTTTCGCACTTTACGCGATTTGATCATTTTTCACAAATTAAGCATTTAAAATGATAAAATTTCTTAACAAAACTTTTACACAATCATATTATCATACTATAGACCTCAAAATAATATTAAAATAAATTTTGTGGCCTCAGATTTGTGGTCCCGAAACCACTGTTTTGACTAGGCACAAAATCGGGATGTTACAATTGGAGCTTGATTTAGCTAGCCCATGTATCAATTTGCAAAATTATTAAAGTTTTTTAAAGTTTCCATTGTTGATTTCTTGAAGAAATTGGTGTTAAATTGATAGATTTTAAGCTTAGATATGAAAAAAGAACTAGATTGTAAAGATTAATTATTAGTTTTGTTCATAAGGACTAAAGCGAATAAAATGTAAATTTGATGAGAAATTTTGGTAGCAATAGATATTATAGGGTCCCTAAAGGATGTAATTATACCTTTAAACTGAAGCTCAAAATTAAAAGTTATGGCTATTTCGGTTTTAGGGGCTAAATTGAATAAAATGTAAAACTTTAATGGTATTGCAAAATAAAGTTTCATAGGTTCATTCATATCATGAAATAGTGTATAAATATTTGGTATTGATAAATTGAATGAAATAATTGCATAGATTGGGAATTGGATCAAAACTAGAGATAATCAGGGAAAAACAGAATTATCGATTAGTCCTTAAAGATTTGTTTTGTTTAATGTTTTTGCCAGGGAAGTTCATATGGAGCTTACTATTTTATTTGATGCTATGTTAAATTGTGTCATGCCCTTATTTGGCGAGCTGGTACTATTTAAGAGACTATGCTAGCGAAGACCGCCTACTTCGTTGAACTTCATCGATACTGCAGAGTTCCACTCCATGGATTGATGAGTTCTTTGTAGTGGCGAGAACCTTATTAGGAGGACTATCCAACTAATAAATCTGCCACCTGTCTTTTTGTAACACCCTATACCTGGCTCGACTGCCGAGCCCAAATATTAGGATATCACACCACCGTCATACATCATATGCATTACAAATGGTCCTGTTATTAAGCAACCATCATCCATCTTAGCTTTTGTAATAATTATAAGTCGTACACATTCTAGTCATCAATAAAACATGCTAAACATTCATTAAGCGAACTTAAAACGAGAATTGAACATGCATTAGAACCACATAGCAAAATTTCAGAACAAATCATGTAGGTACCAATATTGAATCATAGGTATCGATATTTCTCTCAAAAGGTGTTGATACTACTTGGAAAATCGATACTAAAATAACATTATGTTTCTTGTTTAAAATCCAAACCTCAAAAATTATCGATATCTTTCATAAAGTATTGATTATTTTACCCCGAGTATCGATACTAGTGATGTGGTATCGATACCAAATTATGTTATTGACTTCCTGCACTTTCAAAAATCATGGAGGTATCGTTTCTAAAACCTGAATAATGATACCTCTGCTCTAGGCCACAAAAACACAACATATTCAAGTATTTAGATCATTTTAACTCATACGAATACAACATGCAACTATTACATTATCAAAAGAACATCAAAACATCCATGTTAATAGTTCAAAGCATCATAAAAATGTCTGAGCAAGCAAACGATATAACAAAAACAATATCCATAAGTCTCAAGAACAAGTAAGTTATGAAAATATCCAGACATCATCGCAACATATATGCAACAATTCTACCACATTGCCTTTATTTCCCCAAAACATAAACGAATAAATAACACCTACGAAATAATGTTAAGTCTTGCTTGGATCACTCCTTTGGAACCACACCACTCACACCGGAACATAACTAATCTGCAATGGTTTAAAAGGGAGTGCGTGAGCTTTACAAGCTTAGAAAGCTCAGTGAATGATTAGAATAACTACCACGCAAACATATCTTCATGCATTATCGAAACAACCATTCAACACAATTACAACATTTCACACTTTAGTACCATATTACCCATTTTTTGCATTAGTCATTGGTTCATTTACATAGTAATCGCATACACATTTAGGCATATATTACATTACACATAATCAGATTTAAAGATAATTTGACACTTGAGCTATGAAGCATAGAAGTGAACTTTATCACCAAACATTAGATACACTGATCTCCAACACACAAAATGACTTGTAGAGTCAGAGCATATCCCAAAAAGTGTAGCATACAACTAGCACTCTCTAACACACTAAACATGTCCTGGTGAATGGAGCTTAGCTCACATTCCCTTATCTCTCCAATCTGTCTCGAGCCTTAACGCCCAAAAACACAACACAAAAGTGAGCATTCACAATCCTATGGCATGCCAACTATATCCGACGGTCTTATAAGGTTGCAAGGCCAAAATATTCAGTATTAAAAACACATATTACTTACCGTTTTCTGCACTTTTTTATTGCATATTCACATTATAAGCACAACATAATTTCTGTCATTTGACATGCATAGCATATCCACATTTCCACTTTCACAATAATCATTACAAGCATATAACACATGTCATGTCATGGCATCGCATTTTAGTTCTTATTTTCACAACATATAAGCACATATTTCACAATCTAAACATGGGTATGAGAAAACTTACACTCAAAATTTAAAGTAGGGGTTTAGGCTACTACTAATTTCCCAATTAACGTAATGAATTGTGTCTACAAGCAGCGATTCCAAACACTCACCAATTACATTTTCATCAAGATGGCGAAAGCTCAAACTAGCCTTTCCTTAACTCGTAGAAGGTTCTAACAAATCCGAAGCATAAACACAATAAATCACACAACATTACAATCAACAGTCAGCTAAAGACTCACTTCAAGCAATCAAAATACAAGCCTCAGCTAAGTTCTCATGTAATCGAAACCTTCGACATAGTAAACTTGAGATTCACATATCTTAGCCCATACTTAATATTTTTGCCTAAAATTGATTCCATTCATCTAATTATTCACCTAAAAATTATTCTCAACCTTTAAACTACACAAAACTATCCAATTCATGGTATCGAAAGTTTTTAACATGTTATGGCAATTTTCACAAAAATTCATTAAATCCTTAGAAATCTTTAGCAAAACTTAAAAGTAAGTTTATAAACCTTCCAATCTTATCAAAACTAATTGAAAAACACTTTGAAACCATGTTTTTACTAAAAAATCCCAAAATCCACCATTAACAACCCAATTTTTTGGCTTTTATTTAAAACATGCGATTTAATGGTTAAAAACTCAGTTTAAAGGATCAAATAACATAAAAAATAATAAGGAATCGAATCGTTACATTAGTTAATGAAAAATTGAGTGTTTGATCGAAACCCCGAAAAACTCAAAAGTTCAACAATGGAGAAATCTATGGTGTTCTTTAGTGTTTTTTTTTTCTTTTTAAATTCTATGGAGGTTTATACCTTGGGTGATGATAGAAATCAATAGATAAAAGTTTAGGAATCAAAGTTGTGTGGAAAGAGCTTTTGAAAAAAATAGACGGCTACAAAAACAAAGGGTTAGGAGACTAACGTGAGTAACCTATAGGTGGGGGAAATATTAGGTTGATTTTTAAAATTTGGTTTAACTGCCTCATAAACACTCAAGATTTAGACCATTTTACAAATCAGTCCACTTTTCAAAATTAAATGTTTTTAAAACTCATTTTCAAAAATTGATTTGATTTTTTAAAAGCCATAGTCGAAAACATTTTTGATTTACCTTGCTACGAAATTCCCGAGCACACTAGAGCTAAAATTCTCATTTTACCCTCGAAACTTCTAGGCCCTATTTTAGTGTGTGACAACTCTCCCCCTCTAAAAATAATTTCATCCTTGAAATTTACCTGAGCTAAACAAATAAGGATATTGCCGTCTCATTGCATCTCTGGCTTCCCAAGTAGCCTATTCTATTTTGTGGTTACGTCACAAAACCTTAACCAACAGAACCCTTTTATTTCGCAAAACCTTCTCTTCACGAGTTAGAATCTTAATAGACTCTTCCTCATAGGTTAGATCAATTTGAACTTCAATCTTCTCTACTAGCACAATGATAGAGCTGAACGATACTTCCGCAACATAGACACATGAAAAATATCGTGAATTCGTTCAAGCTCTGGTGGCAAATTGAGTCGATAAGCTACCGAACCAATCCTTTCAACAACTTTATAAGGTCCAACATGCCTTGGACTTAATTTACCATTCCTTCCAAACCTCAAAACCTTCTTCCAAGGTGACACTTTCAAGAACACCTTATCGCCAACTTGAAACTCGATATTTTGACGTTTCAAATCCACATAAGATTTCTTCCTATCAAATGCCGCTTTCAACCTCTCACAAATCAACTTTACCTTCTCTTCAGTCTCTTGAACCAAGTCTGGTCCAACAAGTTGCTTTTCATCCAATTCTATCTAACAAAAAAGAGTTCTACACTTCCTACCATACAACGCTTCAAACGATGCCATACAAATACTCGTTTGAAAACTATTATTGTAAGCAAACTCTGCTAACGGAAAATATTGCTCCCAATTACCGCCAAACTCAATCACACAGCTTTGCAACATATTCTTTAAAACTTGAATTACCCTATCTGATTGGCCATTAGTTTGGGGGTGATAAGCCGTACTGAAACTAAGCTTCGCCCCCAAATCCTTTAACAAACTCTTCCAAAGCCTTAAAGTAAAACGTAGATCCCCATCCAAAGTGATAGAAACTAGAACCTGATGAAGATGTACAATTTCAGTGATGTACAACTCCGCCAACTTCTGCAAACAATAGTTGGTATGCACTACCAAGAAATGCACACTCTTTGAGAATAGATCAACTATTACCCACACCGAATCCTTCCTCATTAAAGTCAATGGAAAACCAAAAACAAACCTGAAGGAAATTGATGCTCTGCCTTTACCTTTTGACAAACCAAACTTCGAGTCACAAAATCTGTAACATCATGCTTCAACCTAGGCTACCAATAAATCTCTTAAATATCATGATACATTTTACCACTATCGAGATGTATAGTGTAAGAGCTACTATGCACCTCGGTAAGATTGCTTGCCTGAAATCTACATCATGCTGCACACACAATCTACCTCGAAAGTTATAAATACCATTACTGTCAACATCAAAATCTCCCTTAACACCTTGTTCAACCTATCGAATCTTCTTTAACAACTCCCCATCTAACGACTGTTTCTCTTTAATCTGCTGCGACAAAGTCAGCCTCATATGAAGTTTAACTAACAAACCACTATCACTAGCTAAACTCAAACACGCAAACATGGCTCTCAACTCTGCCATTAACTTTCTATTCAAAGTTTCGGCAACAACATTCGCCTTGCCAAGATGATACTCTATCATATAATCATAATCCTTGAAAAGTTTAATCCAATGCCTTTTCCCTAAATTCAGTTCCTTTTGAGTGAGGATGTACTTAATACTCTTATGATCTGTGTAAATAACACACTTTTCTCTATACAAGTAATGACGCCAAATCTTAAACGTGAATACCGCAGCAGCTAATTCCAAATCATGAGTAGGATAATTGCGCTCATGCGTCTTCAATTGTCTTGAAGCATAAGCCACAACTTTACCCTCTTGCATTAACACGCAATAGAGTTCCAAATATGAAACGTCACTGTAAACCAAAATTTTTTTTCCTTCCTTTAGTTGAATTAATATAGGTGTCTCAGTCAAAATTCCCTTAAGTTGTTCAAAACTTTTCAGCCTTTTGTTAGTCCATTCAAACACCATGCTTTTCTAAAGTAGTTTTGTTAAGGGTGTAGTTGTAACGCCCCCTTACCCGAGACCGTCGCCGGAGTCGAGCATGAGACATTACTAAACTTATTTTAGTATTTAAACAAGTTCAAACAATTCTCGTAGTAAACTGTCCATCAGCGTCATAGTCGCTAAAAAAACATATCTCGAGTTACAAAATTCGAAATAAAATTCAGTAAATTTTCCATAAAACTATACTCATATATATACTTACTAATTTTTTTCTATAATTTTTGGTGGGGCCAATTAGTACAGTTTATTAGTTAAAGTCTCCCCTATTTCAGGGTTCGGCTACTCTGACCCCTGTTCACTACGAATCAAATTTCCTCCTGTACAGAGATCCAATGACCATGTCGTTTGTTTCTTTTAAAAATAGACTCAATAAGGAATCCATAAATATAAAGTTTGAGTCCTAATTATTTTTACACAATTTATGATGAATTTCTAAAGTCAGAACAGGCAATCCAGAAATCGCTCTAACCCTATTTCACCAATACGTAAATATCTCATAAAATACAACTCTTTTTACCTATTTTGTTTCTTCCACATGAAAATAGATTCATTAAGATTCAATTCAATATTTTATTCATCATATAATTCTATCTCTACTATTTTTAGTTATTTTTCAAACTCACATCACTGCTGCTGTGTGATTCTGTTTTATAGCCAATTTCACCATTTTATGGATTTCCATAGATTAGTCAGCACATAAAGCATACGTGCTATCAAATATAATCTTGATTAGCCGCTCCAATAGCTAATCATTCTCAAACATTTCCATGCCATCCATGAGCCATATCATAAGATTATATACACAAAATGATTATAATGCTATACATGCCATATTCCCAAAATATACAAGTCATTATACCGAAATAGTTTGTTGATAGTGTGAGCGAGTCTCCGACCGTTCCCAATCTCCTAGCCGGCTTGACAAAACTACAAAGAATAGAGAGGGGGGAGTAAGCATAATTGCTTAGTAAGTTCACATGTAAATAGCAAGTAACATAACCATGCAATAATACGAAATCCACATTTGCATTGTATCACCAAAGCATTCATATCCATGTAACCCGCCCATAAGTGAACTTGGACTCAACTCAATGAGCTCGGGCGTTCGTATCCATAAGTGAACTCTGACTCAACTCAACGAGTTCGGATGCCTAGTTACATCTCACGAACTCGGACTCAACTCAACGAGCTCGGAACTCAAATATCTTAGTGGCATGTCACTTGTATGCTAATCTATTCCCAAGGTTCAAACGGGCTCCTCGATCGTACATCTTTGCAGTCTTCCACGGAATATCGAAACTGATACTCGGTAGCAATTCATATTTGACAAGTAACACACATAATTTGCATATTACTCAATAATAACCACAAAGCATAATATTTCATGATATTAATCATCATATCATATAAATAACATTAAATTACTTAAAATGACAATTATGTTACTACATTTACACCTGAACTTACCTTGGTACAAAATAAAGAAATTTTGCAATTTAGTCCACAATCTTTTCCTTTCCCCGATCAAGGTCGATTCCACGTCTTTCTTGGTCTAAAATAATACATTTAGCTGATTTAATACTCACATTTATCAAAATAGTCATTAACTCTAACTTTGGAAAAATTACGATTTTGCCCCTAAACTTTTGCATATTTAAACTTTTTCCTCAAAGCTCAAAAATTAAATTTTTTCCAAAATTATTATGTTTTATGACATTATGATCATTTTTCCCTTCTATGGAAACATCAAGTTCTCACTCTAACATGTAGTTATAAACATTAGGTATTTTTACCGATTATGTCATTTTACTCGTTTTCACGTAAAATCGTTTAGCAAAAGTTTTTTAACACAATTTAAAACTTTATATTCTACCATAAAACATAAAAATAAACACATTTCACCTATGGGTATTTTTCCAAATATAAACCCTAGGTTAAATTATTGCTAGAATAAGCTAAATCAAGTTACCGGGACTCCAAAAACGTAAAGAACATTAAAAACGGGGCTTGGAATCACTTACTATAGAGCTTGGAAGCTTGAAACAAACCCTAGCTAAGGAGAACCCTTGAAATTTCGTCCTAATGAAGAAGATGGACATATTTTGCCATCTTTTTCCTTTTTTTTTAATCTTTTAATTACTAAATGACTAAAATACCCATCATTAAAAACTTTGGTTATTTCTACCTATGTATGTCCACTTTTGTCCATGAAAACCTAATGGTATAATTACCATTTAAGGACCTCTACTTCAATTATGTTCTTAAATTAAATCCTTTAACATCTAAATCTCATATTTATCAACTTTTGCAATTAAGTCCTAATAGGCAAATTAGACATGCAATTCATGAAATTTTCTATCGATATTCTAACACATGCATCTAATCACTCAATAAATTATAAAAATTAATTGGAATAAAATTTTCTACTTCAGAATTGTGGTTTTGAAACCACTATTCCATTTAGGCCCTAATTCGGGATATGACAACTCTCCCCCCTTTAGGGATTTTTGTCCCCGAAAATCTTACCGGTAAACAGGTGTGGGTATTGATTTCTCATAGTTTCCTCGAGCTCCCATATAGCCTCTTCTACTCTGTGCTTTTGCCATAATACTTTCACGAGAGCGATACTTTTATTTCTTAGTTTCTTGACTTCCTGAGCTAAAATATTAATCTGTTCTTCATTGTAAGTCATATCCGGTTGTAGCTCAATTTCCGTCGGTGAAATTATATGTGAAGGATCCGAACGATACCGACGTAACATAGATACGTGGAACACATCATGAATCTTCTCTAATTCAGGTGGTAATGCTAACTGATATGCTACCGGTCCAACTCTTTCAATTATCTCATACGGTCCGATAAAACTCGGACTCAATTTGCCTTTCCGACCAAATCTAAGAACTTTCTTCGATGGAGACACTTTTAAAAATACCTTATCACCGACTTGAAACTCGATTTCTTTTCTTTTCAAATCCGCATAGGATTTCTGTCTATCTGAAGCATCTTTCAAACAATCTCAAATCGCTTTCACTTTTTCTTCGGTTTCTTTAATTAGATCAACTCCGTAAATCAGATTTTCTTTGAGTTCAGTCCCATACAATGGCATCCGACACTTACGACCGTACAATGCTTCATAAGGTGCCATCTTCAAACTCGTCTGATAACTATTATTGTAGGCAAATTCTACCAACGGTAAGTATCTTTCCCAACTACCTTGGAATTCCAATACACAACATCTGAGCATGTCTTCAAGAATTTGAATTACTCTTTCTGATTGTCCATCAGTCTGCAGATGGAAGGCAGTGCTGAAATTTAACTTCGTACCTAATGCCTCTTACAACTTTTGCCAAAACCGCGAGGTAAACCTCGGATCTCTATCCGAAATGATCGAAAAAGGTACTCTGTGAAGTCTAACAATATCACTGATATATAATTCAGCCAACTTATCAAGAGAATAATCAGTATGTATCAGAATAAAATTAGCTGATTTAGTCAACCTACCAACTATTACCCAGATGGCATCTTTCTTCCTCGAAGTTAATGGTAACCCTGACACAAAGTCCATTGTAACTCGATCCCACTTCCACTCAGGAATCATGATAGGCTGAAGTAGACCCGAAGGCACCTGGTGTTCAGCTTTTACTTGCTGACAAATCAAGCATCGCGATACAAACTCAGAAATATCTCTTTTCATTCTGTTCCACCAATACATTTTTTTCAAATCATTATACATTTTTGTACTGCCCGGATGCATTGACAAACAACCACTGTGTGCTTCGTGCAGGATCTTCCGAATCAACTTATCATTCTTTGGTACACAAATCTGATCTTTAAACATCAAGCAACCATCAGAACCGATTCTGAAATCTGATCCCGTATCAGCCTCAAATTGCTTTCTCTGGGCTTGCAAATCCTGGTCACTTTTCTGAGCTTCTCAAATCTCTTGTAAAAACATCGGTCATGCTCTCAACTCTGCTAAAATCGAACCATCATTAGACACCGTCAACTAAGTATTCATAGCTCTCAAAGAAAATGACGACTTTCTACTCAAAGCATCGGCAACCACATTCACTTTCCCCGGATGGTAGTCAATCACAAGCTCATAATCTTTCAATAATTCTAACCATCTCCGCTGTCTCAAATTCAAGTCTTTTTGTGACATCAAGTACTTGAGACTTTCGTGGAGGTATATACTCAGCACTTTTCACCACACAGATAATGTCGCCAAATCTTCAAAGCATACACTATAGCAGCCAGTTCCAAATCATGAGTCGGATAATTCCTTTCGTGAGGTTTCAACTACCTCGAAGCATAAGCCACAACTTTTCCTTCTTGCATAAGTACACATCCCAAGCCATTTAGAGAAGCATCACTATACACCACAAATTCTTTACCTGACTCGGGTTGTACCAACACTGGTGCCTCAGTCAGTAACTTTTTCAATTTCTCAAAGCTCTGTTGACATTCTTCTGTCCACTCAAATTTAACATCCTTTTGGAGTAGTCTGGTCATAGGAGTAGCAATTATAGAAAATCCGTTTACAAATCATCGATAATAACCAGCTAGACCCAAGAAACTTCTAACCTCAGTTACATTCTTCGGCGGTTTCCAATCAACAATAGCTGAAATTTTACTGGGATCAACCAGTATACCATCACCTGAAACTATATGACCCAAGAATCTGACTTTTCGAAGCCAAAACTCACTTTTACTGAACTTAGCATACAACTGCTTATCTCTCAAAGTTTGCAAAACTATCCTCAAGTGCTCAGCATGCTATATCTCGCCTTTTGAATAAATTAGGATATCATCAATAAATACCACAACAAACTTGTCCAAGTATGGCCGAAATATGCGATTCATTAAATCCATAAACACGGTAGGAGCATTTGTCAAACGAATGGTATAACTAAAAATTCATAATGGCCGTACCTTGTTCTAAAAGCAGTTTTAGGCACATCTGACTTTTTTACTCGCAACTGGTAGTACCTAGACCTCAAGTCAATCTTTGAGAACCATGTCGCTCCTTTCAACTGATCGAATAAATCATCAATTCTCAGCAACGAATACTTGTTCTTGACTGTCTCCTTATTTAACTGCCGATAGTCTACACACAATCTCATTGAACCATCCTTCTTTTTCACAAATAATACGGGAGCACCCCAAGGCGAAGGACTCGGTCTCACAAAACGTTTGTCAGTCAACTCTTGCAACTACGAATTTAATTCTTTCAACTCTGTTGGTGCTATTCTATATGGAGCAATTGAGATCGGAGTTATTCCCGGTATCAACTCAATACCAAATTCTAGTTCTCTGATAGGAGGCAAACCCGACAACCCTTCTGGAAATACATCCGCAAATTCACATACAATCGGCACTGATTCAATTTTCTTCTCAAATTCCTTTGTATTCAACACAGATGCCAAATAAGCTTCATAACCCTTTCTCAAATATCTCTGAGCCGACATCGAAGAAATCATACTAGGCAATACCTCTGATTCGTCTGATTCAACCTGCAGAATTTTACTGTTTTCACATTTTAATTTAATAACCTTTTGTTTACAATTTACTATAGCATCATGCAATGTCAACCAATCTATACCCAAAATAACATCAAATTTGTCAAATGGCAACAACATCAAGTCGGCCAAAAAATAATGACCTCTAATCATCAAATGACATTTCTTGTATACTTTATTAACTATAACACATTTGCCTAATGAGTTTGACACTTTAATCATAAATTCCGTAGACTCAATAGGTATACTCATATTAGACACTAATTTCATGCACACATATGAATGAGTAGAACCAGGGTCAATCAAAGCAATAACATTAACATCATAAAAAGAGAAAATACCAGTGATCACATCGGGAGATGAAGCATCTTCACGCGCCCTGATGGCATAAGTTCTAGCCGGAGCTCTAGCTTCAGTTTTAAACACTGAATCTTTGGCTACATTCTTGCTGCTTGCCTCATTCCCAGCATTTCTCGAATATCTTTCTCTTGAAACTGCACCACTAGGTTTTGCATTCTGAAAATTTTCTTTCCCAATTCTATTGGGACAGTTCTAATAAAATGATCTGGAGAACCACGTTGATAACATTCATTAGTTCTACATGGACCAATGTGACTTCTACCACATCGTTGGCACTCGGGTCTAACAAATCTAGAATTTCCCACACTAGCCATAGAAGTAGTCTGGGATTTAAAACCCGCATTTTTCTTCTTATGATTCCCATACGAATGTCCTGCCGAAACATGAGAACGAGAATACATATCTCTGGATTTTCTAGATTGCGGTGGAAATGTACTGCTCATCGGTCTTTTCTTCAAATTTCTAGTCTCAGTCTCAGCCTCAGCCTTTCTCTTTTCTTTAATTAGTTCTTCACCCTTGCAAGCCCGATCAACAAGTACTACGAACTCTTTCAACTCAAGAATTCCCACAAATACTTTAATATCTTCATTGAGTTCGTCTTCAAATCGTCTGTACATTTTAGCCTCTGAAGGAATATATTCTCTAGCATACTTACTCAATCGAACGAACTCCCTTTCATACTTAGTAATTGTCATGTTGCCTTGTTTCAACTCGAGAAACTCTTTACGCTTCTGATCAACAAATCTTTCACTGATGTATTTCTTCTGAAATTCGTATTGAAAGAACTCCTAAGTCACTTTCTCTTTCGGTACCACTGAAATTAATGTCTTCCACCAATAATAGGCTGAACTGAATCTCTCAACAAGGATATAGCACATTTCAAGCACTCTTCAGGTGTACAAGACAATTCATCAAATACTCGAATAGAATTCTCAAGCCAAAATTTTGCTTTCTCGGCATCATCATCAACATTTGTCCTGAATTCTTCAGCCCCTTGCTTGCGAATTCTATCAACTGGGGTTCTATGAAATTTCATTAGATCCATACCTTGAGGCATCGGGGGTACTGGTTGAGGAATCAGGGGAGGTGGGGGAGGTTGTTGAGCATTTGAGTTCATACGAACGAACTCGGTGTACCATGCATTCATCATCTGGAGAAAGGGTTCCCGAGCCTTTTCTCCTCCTCCTTACCAACAGTAGGAGGTCGAATTTTAGTCGGCACCGCCCTTTCAGCAGGAGCTGGCGCATTGCTCTCTACATCATCAGTCACAGCTGGATCGGGATCCATTTACTATAAAAAAAATCATTTTAAAGGTTAGGAGTCGTCACACTATCACAATATATATATGTCATGTATAGCAAAACTCGTACATACGCCACGTTAATCTGAGAACCGACTAAACTTGGCTCTGATACCACCAAATGTAGCGCCCCCTTAGCCGAGACCGTCGTCGGAGTCGAGCATGAGACATTACTAAACTTATTTTAGCATTTAAACAAGTTTAAACAATTCTCGTAGTAAACGGTCCATCTGCATCACAGTCGCTAAAAAATCATATCTCGAGTTACAAAGCTTGAAATAAAATTTCGTAAAATTTCCCTGAAACTAGACTCATATATATACTTACTAAAGTTTTTCTAAAATTTTTGGTAGGGCCAATTAGTACAGTTTATTAGTTAAAGTCTCCCCTGTTTTAGGGTTCGGATACTCTGACTCCTGTGCACTATGAATCAAATTTATTCCTGTACAGAGATCCAATGACCATGTCGTTTGTTTATCTTAAAAATAGACTCAATGAGGAAACCATACATATAAAGTGTGAGTCCTAGTTATTTTTACACAATTTATGATAAATTTCTAAAGTCAGAATAGGGAATCCAGAAATCGCTTTGACACTATTTCACCAAAATGTAAATATCTCATAAAATACAACTCTTTTACCTATTTTGTTTCTTCCACATGAAAATATATTCATTAAGCTTCAATTCCATATTTTATTCATCATATAATTCTATCTATACTATTTTTATTTATTTTTCAAACTCATGTCACTGCTGCTGTGTGATTCTGTTTTATAGCCAATTTCACCATTTTATGGATTTCCATAGATTAGTTAGCACATAAAGTATACGTGTTATCAAATATAATCTTGATTAGCCACTCCAATAGCTAATCATTCTAAAAAATTTCCATGCCATCCATGAGCCATATCATAAGATTATATACACAAAATGATTATAATGCTATACATGCCATATTCCCAAAATATACAAGTCATTATACCGAAATAGTTTGTTGATAGTGTGAGCGCGCCTCTGACTGTTCTCGATCGCCTAGCCGGCTTGACAAAACTACAAAGAATAGAGAGGAGCGAGTAAGCATAATTACTTAGTAAGTTCACATGTAAATAGCAAGTAACATAACCATGCAATAATACGAAATCCACATTTGCATAACATCACAAAAGCACTCATATCATATTTCTCATTCATGATCCTACCATATTATTGTTATATTGAAGTCTCAACCCGAGGGTTAAGTACATATCTGTACAAATTTTCTCATTCACCACACTTACCAACATGTCACATTCGTTTTAGGTACTCACCTTATCCACTTAAGATTTACCCGTTGAACGCATCGGAATATGATTCGAATAAACAGATTTCATGCACTTAAGTGCCATACCCGCAGCTAGACAAACTCAATATGTAACACGCCTAACCCGTATCCGTCGCCAGAAAGAGGTTATGAGACATTACTAGACAAAAGCATAGATTTAAATATTTCCAAATTAATTCGAAGTCTAAATTACATCCAAACTTATAATTTAACCTAATATCAAATCATAAGTTTATTATCAATCACCACATAATTTAAGTAAAATTTAATTCGAAGATATATATATCTAGAGCAAATCATTGCACATACAGAATTTATAACGAATCAATAATTTCCTTTCAGAACACTTGGCCTATTTATTATTATTATTATTTATATATTTACGAGTCATGCAAATATTCAAGTTAATTATCCATTAAATTTTTTTTATTACCAACCTTCTTTTTTATTATTCATAAAAGTGTATGGCATTAATGTGTTGGTTTATACGTAATTTATTTGTAATATCAAATAATATATAAATTCTCAACAAATTTCACTACCATTCACGCCTCATTATATAAGCATCAGCCACAACATTAGTACATGTATTAATTATAATGAGTAACATGTGAAAAATTCCAACTATTTTATCATGGCCAATTACCAAGCCCAAGTATAACCTGCCTTAGTTTTATTTAGCATCCAATGAAAAACATATATCCCATTACAATTTTATATGCTCAATACACTTTCAAAGCAACCAAATCTGATCAACATTCTATACGGCATCGTAATCTTTTTAACTTAAGTCATAGCTTAATCAAAGCTGAATGCAAGCTAAAGATTTTAACCATTCTTTAATTCATGAAATACTTACTCCATTCGTCAAACATACCATTAATTTAATTCAAAAGCATACACCGAAATCTATCACAGGCAGTTATATGCACTATCAACGTATCATACCATTTTCGGATCTATCAATGAAGTGTGTATATAATAAGTGTAATTTACCTACAATTTAATCACACTTGAAATAATATGATTTCCATACATGTGACTAAATCTTATTCATGAAACATATATAATATATATATCAATACTCAAGTTCAATGATTACCTAACCAATCACATAAACCGAATATATCCTTTTATTATTAAATTAAGACCATTTCACCTATACCAATGTCATAGTCGTGGCAAGTAAACATGCTATGCAAGGAAAATTACACAATGTCATTGCAACACCCATTTTTCAAACATACACCAATTAACACATATATTATATTTATCATTCCATGCAACATTATAACTAAAACACATTAGACCACAACCAAAACATAACTAAGATTAAACCTAAGGATTTAGCCATTTTCACATGGCTTTTAAATACACACATTTATAAAATAAATCCAACATTTCAAAATATAAGCTAACCTATACATGCCATAATTTAAGTTTGACTTATAAAGGTACCAAAATAGTTGATAGTGTGATGAGCTTGGCTGACAGTCCTCGAGCTTGTAGCTTGACTTCTAAATCTATAAAACAGAAACAACATACACAGTAAGCTATGATAGCTTAGTAAGCTATTAGCAAATAAACATATCAGTAATATAATCAACCACTTTAACTAGTCGAATTTCATTAACACTACTATACTGGACCTCAAACCCATAATATGTATAATTAATACATTTTCACAGACATTTATATACCTAAGCCGAATACACACATAATCATTTAACATATTATATCCAACTTTAAAACTCAATAGACTTAGTGAACCATTCAAATGTTTATTTTTATATATAAACCTAAGATTCATTAAATAACATCACATACATACTTATTTCTTATATGGCCGAATATATCATCTCATTTTATTCGTTCATAAGCCAAATACATATACCAAATGCACAAATTCTTCATTAACATTACACATGATTTATAACAAAAATTCATAGTATTTTCATACCTTAGCTCAAGTAGATATCAAGTTGTTTCATACCTGGCCATTTAACTCGTAATACACATCTGTACACAATTTACCTTTGCCCGATGAACCATTCGAAATCGGATAGGACACTCAAATTATCACATATATCGTACAATGCCAACGTCGCAGACGTGGTCTTACATGTAGCTACATATCGATGCCACTGTCCCAGACAGGGTCTTACTCGTAAACACATATCAGAATCACATTTCAATGCCATGGACTTACTCGCACACATATATCGGAATCCTATGTCATGACATATGTATCCTAACTATTCCTAAGGTTCATACGGGACTTCCGAACGTCGCAACTTGATCGAAATGAGTTCAGAAACAAAGAAATCAAACCAATCCATATTCGGGTATATCAAATATAAATTTCAACATTTCATAACAGCATGTATATTTAATATTCCACTACAATTAAACACGTCTATATGCTTATAAACTTACCTCGGACGTCGTAAAACAGGACGGGGCTCTAATCGACAACTTTCGTTTTTCCCCGGTCCAAATCCAATTTCTTTAGTTCTTGATCTAAATACATTCAAATTAAGCTCATTCAAACATATTTTCATTCAATTTAGTCCACAAACACATAAATGGGCAAATTACCATTTTACCCCTGACATTTACAATTTTTACAATTTAATCCCTATTGCACAAAACACAAAATATGTAAAATTTTAGGGTACCCAAATATTCCTAGTGTTCATACAAGCCCAAAAATTTCATTTATTTCACATTTTAGTCCCTCAAATTTTATTTTATTTTGCAATTAAGTCCTAATTACCCAAAATCATTAAAAATTCCAATACAAAATATGTTAATCTAAAACATATCTTTCATTTATCATCATCAAACAACAAAAATCACAAGTTATCAACAATGGCACAATTCAAAATATTCATCAAAATAAAAAAATTCAAGCATGGGTTTAGTAGTACTCGAAGCAACGATCTCAAAAACGTAGAAATTAACAAAAATCGACAAAGAATGAACCTTGATTTTTGCTCAGAAGATGGCCGAACCTAGTTTTCTATTCTTTTTTTTTCTTTTTGTTTAAATTCGGTGCAAGAAAGAATGAAAAACATGGATATGGCTTTTTTTTATTTTATAATATAATAACATACATTAACTTATTATTATTTTACCTTTTTTTTAACCTTAGTTAATATATTATAAAATCATCCACTACCGTCCAACATTAAATATATAATGGCTAATTTCACCATAAATACCCCCACTTAGAAAGCCATTAACAAATAAGCCCTTTACAAAATAAACTACCCACTTTTCAATTTACGCGATTAAGTCCTTTTATTTAATCGGACACCTAAACGACAAAATTAAATCACGAAAATTTCACAGATATAAATTCACACAAAATAAGTATAGAAAATAATTTTTAAATATTTTTCTGACTCGGATTCGTGGTCCCAAAACCACCATTACAGTTAGGGTCTAAATCGGGCTGTTACATAATAGCCTGCGGAAATTATGTAGCCAAGCTACCATGTAACCCGCCCATAAGTGAACTCGGACTCAACTCAACGAGTTCGGATGCCTAGTTACATCTCACGAACTCGGACTCAACTCAACGAGCTCGAAACTCAAATATCTTAGTGACATGTCACTTGTATTCTAATCTATTCCCAAGGTTCAAACGGGCTTTTTCCTCGATCACACATCTTTGCCGTCTTCCACGGAATATCAAAACCGATACTCGGTAGCAATTCATATTTAACAAGTAGTACACATAATTTACATATTACTCAATAATAACCACAAAGCATAATATTTCATGATATCAATCATCATATCATATAAATAACATTAAATTACTTAAAATGACAATTATGTTACTACATTTACACCTGAACTTACCTCGGTACAAAATAAAGAAATTTTGCAATTTAGTCCACAATCTTTTCCTTTTCCCGATCAAGGTCGATTCTACGTCTTTCTTGGTCTAAAATAATACATTTAGCTGATTTAATACTCACATTTATCAAAATAGTCCTTAACTCTAACTTTGGAAAAATTATGATTTTGCCGCTAAACTTTTGTATATTTACACTTTTGCCCCAAAGCTCAAAAATTATTATTTTTTTCCAAAATTATTATGTTTTATGACATGCTAATAATTTTTCTCTTCTATGGCAACATCAAATTCTCACTCTAACATGTAGTTATAAACATTAGGTATTTTTACCAATTATGTCATTTTACTCGTTTTCACGTAAAATCGTTTAGCAAAAGTTTTTTAACACAATTTAAAGCTTCATATTCTACCATAAAACATCAAAATAAACATATTTCACCTATGGGTATTTTTCCAAATATAAACCCTAGGTTAAATTATTGCTAGAATAAGCTAAATCAAGTTACCGGGACTCCAAAAACATAAAGAACATTAAAAATAGGGCTTGGAATCACTTACTATGGAGCTTGGAAGCTTGAAACAAACCCTATCTATGGAGAACCCTTGAAATTTCGTCGTAATGAGGAAGATGGACATATTTTGCCATCTTTTTCCTTTTTTTTAATCTTTTAATTACCAAATGACTAAAATACCTTCATTAAAAACTTTGGTGATTTCTACCTATGTATGTCCACTTTTGTCCAATGAGAACCTAATGGTATAATTACCATTTAAGGACCTCTACTTCAATTATGCTCTTCAATTAAATCCTTTAACATCTAAAACTCATATTTATCAACTTTTTCTATCGATATTTAATTACCAAATTAGACATGCAATTCATGAAATTTTCTATCGATATTCTAACACATGCATCTAATCACTCAATAAATTATAAAAATTAATCGGAATAAATTTTTCTACTTCAGAATTGTGGTTTTGAAACCACTATTCCGTTTAGGCCCTAATTCGGTATATCACAGCAGCAATTAGGAAAACCCTTCAACGAACCTATGATAATAGCCAGCCAAACCCAAGAAACTCTAAACTTCAGTAACGCTCCTAGATGGCTTCCACTCTAAGATTGCCCTAATCTTCTTTAGATCCACTCAAATCCCTTCTGCCGACACAACATGACCTAAGAACGCCACTTCCTTAAGCTAAAATTCACACTTACTCAACTTCGTATACAACTGCTTATCTCGCAGAATCTGCAAAACAACTCTTAAATGTGCATCGTAATCCTCTTGAGAACGAGAATACACCAAAATATTGTCTATAAAGACAACCAAAAATCGATTTATCAAATCCATGAACATGGTAGGGGCATTAGTTAAACTAAACGGCATGACCAGAAACTCATAATACCCTTATCGAGTCCTAAAAGTAGTTTTAAAGATGTTAGACTCCTTCACCTGTAGCTGATAATACCTAGATCTTAAATCGATCTTCAAAAACACTATTGCGCTTCAACACTGACCAAACAAGTTAGAAATTCGAGGCAAGCGATACTTATTCTTAATGGTCAACTTATTCAATTGCCTATAGTCAATACACATCCGCATCGTACCATCATTCTTCTTCACAACCAAATCGGTGCACCGTATGAAGATACACTCGGTTGAATGAACCCTCTATCGAGTAACTCTTGCAACTGAATCTTTAACTCCTTGAGCTCTTGTGGTGCCATGTGATAGGGCAATATAGACACCGGTTCAGTACTAAAATAAAGCTCAATAGTAGACTCAACTTCATGTTGTAACACCCCTTACCCTTATCCGACGCCGGAACAGGGCTCGAGGCGTTACCGGACTTAAACATTCACAACATGCAAAACCAGGCCACAATTTTTTTGTCCAAAATTTAAAACATCTCAAACACATGAATATCATCCCTTATACAGGCCTTCGAAGCCTATAACATACATTGGGGTGGTTCGGGACTAAATCGAGAACTTTGAAAATCTTTGGGCAACTTAACCAATTTTCTTGCTTTAGAGAGTCACATCCCCGTATGGGTTGGGCCGTGTGGTCACACACGTCTGTGTGGCTTGAGACACGCCCGTGTCCTTAGCCCATGTAACTCTCTGTTTATGACATCAGCCAAACAAATTGATCCACACGGTCAAGCCACACGCTCGTGTTCTAGACCGTGTCCTCCACACGGCTGAGACACATGGCTGCATCTCTGCCCGTGTGGCCAACACTTAGGCTATTTTCCAAGCCTTATGTTGTCCTTAATTCTTTCCCATACTTTATACATGATGGACCCAAATTATAACATCAATTTAATGATTAATCGACCTTGAGAAAGATTCAATTAACTAATTTGCATGTTGTCTTACAAGTGTTTATTACCCAGCACTTAATATCTACACATTCTAAAATTGTCCGTGTTTAATCATTATCAACTTACTACCAGACCACATATTCATTCCATGGCCACGACCACCTCGAATGGTTCTAGGGAATTCATCGTAAACATGTGTTACCACCTCGAATGGTTCTAGGGAATTCATCGTAAACATGTGTTATACTAATTATTCATAGCAACCAATTACAATCACATGACATGCATTAACCTGTAGCAGGAATAATTAGGCTTACAAGCCATAACCATAATAAGCCACATCTCATGGCTATATACAATAGATCAATATAAGTCGGTACATTCGGCTAATCATAACAACATCTAATATAAAAACTAGTCCTTATACATGCCACTCACTTGAAAGTGTTTAATACACGTATAACAATACTCTGAAGTTGGTAGCTTGATAGTGTGATGCTGCCTCCGAAGATCTCCAACCCCGAGCCGACCTGACAACACTAAAGAAATAGAGAGGAGAGAGTAAGCTTAAAGCTTAGTAAGTCCATATGAAAATAATAAGCATTATAAAAACATGTTTCCTTAGGCAACCAACCATAATGACACTTTCACTCATATTCTGGTTAAGCTATTTTCTCGTGTTGTAATTACTAATTTATTTATATATAGAGCTATGGAACTCCAAATTAAGATATGTTAATTTTCCCTAAAACTAGACTCATTTATATTCTTACAATAAAATTTCCAGAATTTTTGGTCTAGCCAATAAGTACAGTTTATTATTCAAATTCTCCCCTATTTCGTTATTTGACGGCTTCGACCTTTCTTCAATAAAATTTATTTATCTCATAGTACGAGACTCAGATAATGTTAACGTCTCTTTCTCATGAAAGTAGACTCATTAAGGATTTCATTCATATGATTCTTAACTCATAATTATTTTTTTTTATAATTTCTAGTGATTTTCCCAATTCAGAATAGGGGATTCTGAACTCATTCTGACTCTATCTCACAAGAATTCAAATATCTCATCAGATGAGATTCCTTTACTAGCACCATTTCCTTTATCTGAAACTAGACCCAATAAGCTTTAATTTCATATTTTATTTAGTCTCTAACTCAATTTCCACTTTTTTTTGTGGATTTTCAAAGTCGGACTATTGCTACTATCCAAAACTGTTTTAGTGCAAATTCATAGTAACTATCATAAGCTCATTGATCATGGACTCATTATTTCATGAAACCCATATCTCATTACACAATGTAAGTTAACATGATATTACAACACAATTCATAATCATAAACATAAGGATGGTTCATCTTTCAAACCTTTTTACTTGTTTATCATGTATACACACACATATGCATGAATTCGCTTACTCATCATTTATCACATTTCAATAAGGCATCACTTATGAGTATAATGTACGTACCTTTACATATGCATAGCATATCAATTAACTTTACCTTTATCACCACGCCCATCTTGGGATTTTCATCGTATTATTCATTATAATACCCATTGAATTTCTCAGAAATCTCGATGGATAGCTCATTTACCGTCAAGTCATACAAGTGATCGTTTTCAAGCAAGCACTCCCGCGAACCTCACATCTTACGGCGGGATTACCAGTCCAGACTAAATCCCTTAAAGTGACAAACACTCTTAATGAGCTCGGATCTGAATTACCAGTCCAGGCTAAATTTAGACCCTAATCAGATTACCCGTCCGGGCTAAATCCTTTTCTACAACACATGCATGATCTCGTATCATGTAAGAATAACGTATCAATCAGATTTCCCTTTATTTTCAACCGAGATTTTCTCTTTTCACCAAGTATACCAATAAACATAGCTGATCATGCAATGTACATTCAATTCAACATATTTTCATGTTTATTTGGACATTAGTCCATGAAATAAACATGGTATTGCACATAATTATATTTAGGCATTTGTCACAATATATAATCTTCATATCAACTATATAAATATTCATCACACAATGTTGACACATCAATTTGAGTTCAAGCATGAACAATAATATCATTGCATTATCATTGACATATAACTTACCTCGGTTTTGAGTACGACTATTAATTTCGAGATTGTGCTTAACCTTGTTCAACCACGTTCTAAGCCCGAATATTGCTTTCCTTGATCTATAATATCACATTTAGCCTACCAATTAGTCACATTATTCACATGGGTCCAAAAATCATATTTTTACAAATTTTCATTTTGACCCCTAAACTTCACATATTTGTACTTTATCCCCAATGCTCTTAAAATTATTTTTATTCAATTTCCTTGCATTTCAAGCCTAGCCGAATCATTTTCATAACTATGGCTGCCCCCAATTTCCACTAAATCACCCTTTTATGACTAATTTATAACTTTTATGATTTAGTCCTTTTAAGCATTTTTACCGAAAATCACTTAGCAAAAGTTGTTTATTACATGTCGAGCCTTCAAATTCTACCATTAAACATCAAAATACAAGCATATCATTCATGGGTAAATTTTTAAACACAAACTCTAGCTCAAATAAATGGTAGAAATAGCTAGATCTTGTTACGAGGATTTCAAAAACGTAAAAATCAACAAAAATGGGGCAAGAACAACTAACAATCGAGTTGGAAAGCTTGGAAAACCCTAACCATGGTTTCTTCATGTCATATTCGGCCAAGGAAGAAGATGGACATGAAATTTTGGCTTTTATTTTATTTTTAATTAATTTTAATTACTAGATTACCAAAATGCCCCTAACTTAATAAAATTCTATTTCACCCATTTCATGTCCATATTGAGTGCCCAAACGTCGAAATTTTCGAACGAAATTTTCACGAAATCATTCCGTGAAATCGTAGACCATAAAAATCTAATAAAAATAAATTTTCTTACGTCAAATTTGTAGTCCCAAAACCACTGTTCTGACTAGGCCCTAATTCGGGATGTTACACATGTTCTAGCGGTAAACCAGACAACTCTTTAGGAATCACGTCAAGAAAATCCTTAACGGTGCGAATATCCTGAACTCCCAACTTCTTACTAATCGAATTCATCACATAAGCCAAATAAGCTTCACAACCTTTTCCCATCATCTTTTTAGCCTTTATAATCAAAACCACATTAGACATAAATCCCAATCTTTCACCACCAACAACAATTTCCAACCCATCACTATTCCTTAAAGTAACCCATTTTGTCTCGAAATTTACTTTAACCTTATGCTCAAGCAACCAGCTCATACCAAGTATCACATCAAAATCGTAGAAAGGTAATTCCATAGTATCAATAGAGAAAACATGCCCTTGTATCATAAGGGGGCATCTATGATAAATTTTATTCACTACCATGCTATCACCAAAATAACTAATAATAGTCATACCCAAATCAATAGCCTCTATAGGAATCCCTAACTTACAAGCCAATTCACTCAAGATATACGAATGCATAAAATCAGAATCAACCAAAGAAAATAATGGAGTAGACTGCAAAGTGAAAATATTTGCAATAACATCAGTTGAATCATGATCTTCTGGCTCCCTAACAACATAAACCCGAGCTGGACCTCCAGACTCAACATCTGTAGCCACAATATGAGCAACAATTTACTGCCCAACCGGTCTTTCATTAGCCCTCTACAGTGACCGTGGTCTCTAGTAGGCGTAGAAGTAGGTGCCAAACTCTGAGTCTATGAAACCTCAACTTTGTTTGGAGAATATCTTAAAAAATGCTCCTTCAAACCACACTTAAAACAACCACCCGTCATCTTGCAGCACTCACAAAGATGCCTACGCTCACAATGTGCACAAAGTGGCCATCTAGAACCACCCATTAATCCACTAGTACTAACCACCACACTACTGTACTGCTTAGACTGATTTGGTCGAGACCCACGTCTCGCACCCCTATTGTAACAGCCAAATTTTGGGCCTAGTTGGAATAATGGTTTCGAGACCACAAACCCAACACAAGAAAATTTTTTTATTATATTTTTATGGTCTACAATTCCACGAAATGATTTTGTAAAAATTTCGTTCGAAAATTTTGACGTTTGGCAACTTAATTTAGTTAAAAGGACTAAATTGTAAAAAGTGTAAAACTTGAGTTCTACATGTTAAAGGTGTCCAATTGTTATGAAATTTTAAATTGGAGGTCCTTATATGGTAATTAGACCATTGGATAAATTTTTGAACAAAAATGGATATGAAATAGGTGAAATAGAATATTTTTAAGTTAGCGGCATTTTGGTCATTTAGTGATTAAATGAAATAATAAACAAAATAAAAGCCAAATTTTTTGTCCATCTTCAATCCATGGCTGAAATTGTAAGGAGAAACCATGGCTACTGTTTTTTAAGCTTCCAAGCTCGACTGTAAGTTTGTTCTAACCCCATTTTTAATGATTTTTACATTTTTTTACATTTTTGAAATCCTCGTAACAAGATCTATCTATTTCTACCACTAATTTGAGATACAGTTAAAGTCTAGGGTTTTGACCATGATGAATATGTGCGTATTTTGATGTTTAATGGTATAAAATGCATGTTTATGGTTAGAGAAACGACTTTTACTAAGTGATTTTCGGTGAAAATGCCTAAAAGGACTAATTTGTAAAAGTTATAAAATATGTTAAAAATCTGATTTAATAGAAAACGTGGGCTGCTATAAGGATGAAAATGATTTGACTATGCATGGGTAGTAAAGAAATTGAACACATTTCATTTTATGAGCCTAAGGGAAAAATTGAGAATATGTCAAACTTTAGGGGCAAAAATGTAATTTTACCATAATATGAGTTTTGGGTCACATTGAATAATTTGACTAATAAATAAGTTAAATGTGATATTATAGATCAAAGAAAATAAGGTTCGGACCTAGAACGGGGGAAAAATAAGAAATTAACGGTTAGGTCCTTTTCACCATTTTTGGTATCGAGGTATGTCCATATGTGAATGATGCATTATTATGTTTGTATTTTGAATATTTTAAATGCTTCGTTAATGTGTGGAATGAATGATTAATTATATGGATACAATCGACAAGTTCCGATAAGTGTGAAAAAAAATCTCGTTTGAACTTAGGAATAGAATAGGATACGAGTGACATGTCACTAGGGACCCATGTAATATATATGTGATTATGTGGTCTGGGTGCTGGTCTCGTACATCTACCAGTGGCTGGGTAGTCCGACATTTGTTGCAGATACTTGACAGCTTGTGTGAACAGCACTTTGTAGTTACGTCTTAACCATTCGCTTGTGTGAACAGGCCCGTGATTAGCCCGAGAGCGAGCATTTATGTGATATGAGATATGAGGTAGCTTTAGCTACATATATGGCACTTATGTATAAATACTTCTCGTGTATCCATTTAGTATTCCAAGTGTTCAACGGGTATGCCAAAGATGAGAAAGTAAGTGGTTATGTTACAAGATGGTACAGGTATGTACGTAAAGATTTTAAGTAATGACTTCATGATATTATAAGTTTATTGTAGGCCTAGTCGGAATAGTGGTTTTGATACCACAAATTTGGACTCAGAGAAATTATTTTGAAATTATTTTACGTGTTGTGGCATGATTATACGAGTGCATGAAAATTTTGGTGGATTAATTTTAATGATTAGATGCTTAATTGTAAAAAAGGACTAAATCGCTTAAAGTGTAAAAGTCCTATTTTGATAGCTAAGGGTGTCAAATAGCTAGAGAACCAAAATTGGGGGTCTTTAAAAGGCAAGTAGGCCCTTAAAATAGAGTTGACCGGCCATAGGGACAAAAGGGATGAGAAAGTCAAACTTAAGTGGCCAAAATTGAATAAAATATAAGAAAAAGGCTATCATCTTGTGGGTTGCTTCTAGTATAAAAAGTATTCGGCTAGGCTTGGTTAGTGAGAAAAAGTGATAAAAATCGATCTTCGGACCTAAGGGTAAAATGGTCATTTTGTGAAAGTTTAGGGGCAAAATGGCCATTTTGCCCAATTATGAATTTTCGAGTGTCTAGATCAATATGCTGATGAAATGAATGAATTTCTATCATTTTAGATCAAGAATTACAAAATCTGGGCCTAGACCGGGGAAAAACAAAGCTAGTGGACTAAGCTGAACTAGTCGCCTACATTTTGTATACCGAGGTAAGTTGTATGTAAATAATACAACTAGATTGTATTATATGTGTTTGAATTGATATAACATGTGTTGCTTGATTGTGGAAATGATGATGTATGATGATAATTGAGATAGTTGAACTCCGTTTGAGCCTCAGGAAATAAATCGGATATTCACGCCATGACATTTGGGTTATTTGTGTGCTAGTGTAAGACATGTCTGGGACATGCATCGGCTACAAGATGTGTCAGTGTAAGACCATATCTGGGACATGGCATCTGCACGAATATGTGAGAGCTAATGTAAGACCATGTCTGGGACATAGCGTCGGCCTTGGTTTCGATAGTCAGTGTAAGACAATGTCTGGGACATGGCATCGACTTGATGGATGAGCCAGTGTAAGACCATGTCTGGGACATGGCATTGGCATTATACCCTATGTTTGAGGCTTAGCGAATATCAGATAGCATTCCAAATGGTTCAACGGTGAGAATTACAGTTTAAATGAAATGAGAAAAGTATAACCATGTTGTGAGTGGTCAGGTACCTATTTGAAATGTATGAGATGTGAGCTCAATATA
The DNA here is from genome assembly GCF_007990345.1 of Gossypium hirsutum. Classification (NCBI taxonomy): domain Eukaryota; kingdom Viridiplantae; phylum Streptophyta; class Magnoliopsida; order Malvales; family Malvaceae; genus Gossypium; species Gossypium hirsutum. The sequence continues at coordinate 82,319,673 of NC_053424.1, read as the reverse complement.
TGCTATGTTAATTGTATTGGATAGTGATGAGTAAGTTGTGCTTATGCCTACTTTTGTATTATGAGAATGATGATGAATGGTAAAGTTGTTGTTATATTTATTTGCATGCAACTTACTAAGCTTTATGCTTACTCCCTCTCTTTTCCATTTTCTTATAGTGTCGCCTAATTAGCTCGAGGATCATCGTACGTCAGAGGCATCAATCACACTATCAATAGAAGCACTTGGTATAGTTGGTTTTATTATTTGAGTATGGCATGTGTAGGGCTTAGACTTTTGAGTTTTGTGTCAATGTTAATTTAGCCAAGGTGTAAGCTTGGGATGAATCCCTTAGTTTTATATAAAGCCTTGGATGATGGCTAATATTCATTATTGATATATGCAAATAATGATATTTTCATGAATGATTTAATGCCTTATGTGGCTGATTAGACTTTGTGCTGTTGTGTGGATTTGTCATGTTAGATGTTATGTAGGTTGATGCAAATAAGGGTGGTAAAAAGACTTGGTAAATAGCCTTATTTTGTCCACACGGGTGTGTGTTTAGGCCGTGTTGTCCGGTTGTGTGTCCCCTACACGTTAAATTTTCAAATCAGTATGCATGGTAATAAACAAACGGGTAGAGACACGACTGTGTGTCTTAGCCGTGTGAAGGGCACAGCCTAGCCCACAGGCGTGTGCCTTGGTCGTGTGACCCTTAAGGATTGTTGAAGTTAGAAATAGAATGTCAAGGTTTTCGAACACAGGCTGAGACACCGGCGTGTCGACGCCATGTGAGGGACATGGGCCATAGACACGGGCGTGTGCTAGGTCGTGTAAAAATCCCTGTAGGTTCGAATTAAAAAAATAAAGATACACGGGTAATGTAACACCCCGAACCCGAGACCGTCGCTGGAGTCGAACACGAGGTGTTAACAGATTCAAACCACTTATTTGACATTTCCCAGACAAGCTGCCAATCTGCGTACTAGTCGCTTTAAAAATCATATCTTGAGTTCTGAAACTCGAAATCCAGTTCTGTAAATTTTCCCTGGAAATATACTCATATACCTATATGGTAGAATTTTTGTAGAATTTTTGGTTGGGCCAATTAGTACAGTTTATTAGTTAAATTCTCCCCTATTACAGGGTGCGACTACACTGATCTTCATGCATTAGGATTTGGATAACTCCCTGCACAGAGCTTCAATACTGATGCCGTTTGTTTCTATAGAAACTAGACTAAGAGAGGAATCTATACATATATGGCATGACTCCTAATTATCTCTGGTTAATTTATAATGAATTTCCAAAGTCGGAACAGGGAACCCAGAAACCGTTCTGGCCCTGTCTCACAAGAACCTGAATATCTCTTAACATACTGTCCATATGATCGTTTCGTTACTTCTATATGAAAATAGACTCATCGAGCTTCGATTACATAATTTATTCACTATTTAATTCCATTCCTACTAATTTTTGTAATTTTTCAATCCCACGTCACTGCTGCTGCCAGCATCTGTTACTGAAGCAACTATGCCCATTTCGTGATTTCTCATTGATCTAACTAGTAATTCATCATACATATCACAAAATTTTAATCATGACTAGCCATACCAAAGGCTAATCATTGTCAAACATCTCCCTACTACACTATTGCCATATCATGAATCTTAACACCAAAATTAATCAGCCATGACATATGGCATAAAAATCGAATTACCAAGACTTACGACCTAACGTTATAAAACCAAATCCAACCGAACATTTATGCCATTTTCGCATGGCTAAAAGTTTACATACCAAAGTTCAAACACAACATAATAGCCTATACATGCCGAAATGTTCTCCTAAGCCGACTAAGAAGAAAGTACCAAAACTTGCTAGCTGCTGTGATGGCTTCGATGACGGCCCGACCACGCGAAGGAAACGAATCCAAGAAGCCTAAAATAGGTGACAAGGAAAACACCGAGTGAGTATATAACTCAGTAAGTCATAAGCAATGCACTACCATCCATTAATAACATTATCATAAGAGGAAACAAAATGGAACGAGGCTAGTTACTCCATCCACACCGAACCATACCATAGTTCCTTAGGCCTATCGGTTCCATCTCATACCAAGTCATGCATTCACATTCCATATACTAATCGATAGGATATTTGAGGCAATTTCATACATCATTTTATTTTCGTTACAATCATACAACTCGACGACCTTTCACCTATTCCACGATAAATCTTACATACGTGACTTCAAGTATAATTGTCACATAGGTTCAAAACTTACCAAGTTCAACTCCAAATATAAACGTAGCGCCTATTAGCCATGAACTCAAGGTACTTACCTTTTTCTGCTGTCCAAAATCGACTCGGTAATGTCGCATCCTTAACGTAAATAATTTATAGAAAATATATATATAGTGGGTTCGCACACATAGTGCTTAATCATCAACCACGCACACTTAGTGCCATGTACTTTAAACTCGCACACTTAGTGCCATGCATTTCAAGTTCGCACACCTAGTGCCAATCTCACAACCGTGAACACTTATTGCCCGCACACTTAGTGCCGAAAACCAGCCACTCTATAGGCTTCACTTCCTTTTTACATTCGACAAATTTCATCTCTACATACATATACATTTGTATACATTTCATCTCATTAAAAACAATTGTATAGGTATTACGATCATTTAAATCAATACCAAAGATATGCTTAATGACTTACCTTGTGTTAGGTAAAATAGTTCCAAGTCGGCTACTCGATGACCTTCGATTTTCCCTTGTTGGACGCCTCTCCTTTAGAGTCTTGAGCTTAAACAAATAAATTAACTCATTTAACCGCTTTGCTACATATATTGGTATCCACATTTTAATGATTTTATGACATACGAAACGACATGGTAAAATTTTCATCTTGCTACTTTATGTTCTTAGCTATTCGGCTAATAACCTCATGCAATTACCATACTATCAATAATCTAATCACACATGCATATGCATACTTGGACATTCGGTAATCACCTTTGCTAATTTTAAACTCAACATCACATAAGCTCCCAAGTGATGGCCGAATGCTTCATTTGTTACCCAACTAACCATTCAACAACCTCAACCTCATTACCACCCTTTTATGCCTAATTACCTAAGTCAAGATAAGATCATCAACATGCCTAACTATAGCCGAATGTGCAACATTAATCTATCATTTCCATTTCATTTAACACTTAACATTTACCACATATCGATTCACCAAACTCTCCATCTATTCATGCTCTCATATTCGGTCACCCATACCCATACTAACCATATAACTAATTAATCCTAGGGTTAAACACAAGTGCAATATTGAAGCACCATGGCCGAACCTTCATGAAGTTGCTAAGACCCCTCATTTCTACTCCTCACACACTCTCACATCCAAACCTTTTTATTAAACACTCAAGCTCAATCATCTTCATGCCTCATCACCACAACATCAAAACACCAACCAAGAAAGACAACACCCATGGCCGAATATCATCTCCATCACATAGCAAGATTTAGACCATGGGCTAGGTAGAACTCAAACTAACAACTAAAACATGCATGCATCTCATGGAACATCATCAAACATACCTTAGCCTAGTTACATGCATGGCCGAATCTCTTCAACCTTTCTTCTTCCTTCCTCCTTCAAATTTTCGGCCAAGGTGTTAAAGGATGAACACCCTTTCTTTCTTTTTTCTTTTCTTTGTCTAGTTACGGCAAATGGAGGGGGGGATGGATGAGACAACTTTGTTTTCATCACCCCTCCCTTTTCATTACTTAATTACTAACCCTTTATTTATTCTTTCTAACATAACACACTAAGCCAACATTTCCCAACATGTTTCCACCCATAGCATGGCCGGCCACTAGCTCAAATTTTGGGTAATTTGACATGCAAACCCATCATTTTCATAACATGCATTAATAAGCCACTTCACATTTGCCTAGCACATTTCTAAATTTTCTCACATAAGTCCTATTTAATAAAATTCACTTACAATTAACAAAATTCAAACATGAAATTTTCACACATGCATATATACATATAATAAGCATCAAATATGATGGCTAATTATTAGTATGACTCGGTTTTGTGGTCCCGAAACCACTTCCCGACTAGGGTCAATTTTGGGCTGTCACAATTCTCCCCCGCTCAAGAAATTTTCATCCCCGAAAATCTTACCGGTAAATAGGTTTGGGTATCGTTCTTTCATCGAGCTCTCGGTTTCCCAAGTAGCTTCCTCGATCCCGTGTTTGAGCCATAACACCTCTACTAACGGAACCCTTTTGTTTCGCAACTCCTTCACTTCACGAGCTAGGATACGCATCGGCTCTTCTTCATAACTCATATCGGCTTGAATTTCAACCTCCGACAGACTAATTATGTGCGAAGGATCAGATCTATAGCGTCGAAGCATCGAAACATGAAAGACGTCGTGAATCTTTTCAAGTTCAGGGGGTAAAATCAATCGATACGCAACTGGACCGACTCGTTCGGATATTTCGTATGGCCCAATGAATCTCGGACTCAACTTGCCCTTTCGGCCAAATCTGAGTACCTTTTTCCAAGGCGAAACTTTAAGAAACACTTTATCTCCCACCTGATATTCAATGTCTTTTCGTTTCAAATCCGCATACGATTTCTGACGATCTGTGGCTGCCTTTAGACTTTCACGGATTACCCTTACTTTCTGTTCGGCATCTTTAATCAAACCGACTCCGAAAATTTTACTTTCACCGAGCTCGGTCCAAAACAATGGTGTACGGCATTTACGACCATACAAAGCCTCGTAAGGTGCCATCTTAATACTTGATTGAAAACTATTGTTGTAAGCAAATTCAATCAAAGGTAAATACCGTTCCCATGAACCACTAAACTCAAGGATGCAGCATCTCAGCATATCCTCGAGTATCTGGATTATCCGCTCGGATTGACCATCGGTTTGGGGATGAAAAGCGGTGCTAAAATGCAGCTTGGTACCCAAAGCTTCTTGCAATTTCTTCCAAAATCGTGAGGTGAATCTCGGATCTCTATCCGACACGATAGAAATAGGTACCCCGTGTAATCTCACAATCTGAGAAACATACAATTCGACTAATTTATCCAATGAAAAATCCGTACGCACGGGGATAAAGTGAGCTGACTTAGTCAGTCTATCAACAACAACCCAAATTGTATCCTTCTTACTTGCTGACAATGGCAGTCCGGACACAAAGTCCATTGTGACTCGATCCCATTTCCACTCGGGTATCATGATCGGCTGAAGTAATCCTGAAGGCACTTGATGTTCTGCTTTCACTTGTTGACATATTAAACATCTCGAAACAAAGTCGGAGATGTCCCGTTTCATACCATGCCACCAAAACCGACGTTTCAAATCGTTGTACATTTTCGTACTCCCCGGGTGAATTGACATTCAGCTACAATGGGCTTCGTTCAGAATCATCGAAATGAGTTCCGAATTCCTTGGAACACACAAACGACTTCTGAATCTCAAACAATCGTCATCATCAATTTGAAATTCGGATTCCATATTCGGAACACATTCAGCCCGTTTTGCAACCAATTCATCGTCGACTTTCTGAGCTTCACGAATTTGATGAATCAATAATGGTTTGGCCTTTAATTCAGCTACTAACACATTGTCGGGTAGAACAGACAAGTGCACATTCATCGCTTGTAAAGCAAACAGTGACTTTCGGCTTAAGGCGTCCGCAACCACATTAGCCTTTCCCGGGTGGTAATCAATGACAAGCTCGTAATCTTTCAACAACTCAAGCCAACGTCTTTGTCGCAGATTTAAGTCTCTTTGAGTCATCAAATATTTGAGACTTTTGTGATCCGAAAATACATGGCACTTTTCGCCAAACAAATAATGTCGCCATATTTTCAAAGCAAATACGATGGCGGCTAGTTCGAGATTATGGGTTGGATAATTTCTCTCGTGTGGCTTCAATTGTCTCGACGCATAGGCCACAACTCGACCTTCTTGCATCATTACGCAACCCAACCCGAGTAGGGATGCGTCACTATAAATGACAAACTCTTTGCCTGATTCGGGTTGCACTAAAATTGGAGCTTCAGTCAAATGAGTTTTCAGTTGATCGAAGCTTTTCTGACATTTCTCCGTCCATTCGAACTTAGCATCCTTTTGAAGTAGCTTCGTCATTGGTGTGGCTATCATCGAGAAACCTTTTTCAAATCGTCGGTAATAACTGGCGAGCCCCAGGAAGCTCCGAACTTCGGTAACATTTCTTGGAGGCTTCCAGTTAAGTATGGCTGAAATTTTGCTCGGGTCAACTCGAATACCCGATGCGGATACCACATGACCCAAGAAGCTAACCTCTCTTAACCAGAACTCACACTTACTAAACTTCGCATATAACTGCTTATCCCGCAAAATTTGCAACACTAATCTCAGGTGTTCAGCATGTTCGGTCTCATCTCTTGAATAGACCAAGATGTCATCAATGAACACAACTACGAACCGATCCAAATATGGTCTAAAGATCCGATTCATCAAATCCATAAATACCGCAGGGGCATTAGTGAGCCCGAACGGCATCACTAAGAACTCGTAGTGACCGTACCTCGTTCTGAAAGTAGTTTTGGGTACGTCCGAATCTCGAATCCGCAACTGATAATAACCCGATCTCAAATCTATCTTTCAAAACACTGAGGCTCCCTTTAATTGATCAAACAAATCATCAATACGCGGTAACGGATATTTATTCTTTATCGTCACTTTATTCTGTTGACGATAGTCAATGCACAACCTCATGGTTCCGTCCTTCTTTTTCACGAACAATACTGGTGCACCCCAAGGTGAGAAACTTGGTCGAGCGAAACCTCTATCCGTCAACTCTTGCAATTGAGCTTTCAATTCTTTTAACTCGGTTAGTGCCATACGATACGGAGCTATCGAAATTGGCGTAGTTCCAGGTACAAGCTCAATACCAAACTCTATCTCCCGAACAGGTGGCAAACCCGGTAACTCTTCAGGAAAAACATCCGGGTATTCACAAACCACCGGCACAGATTCGGGTTTCTTTTCTAATTCTTTGTCATCAAGTACATACGCAAGGTATGCTTCGCACCCTTTTCTTACATATTTCTGGGCCAACATTGCTGATATTACAGCTGGCAACCCCCTTAAGTCCGTAGACTCAACTCGGATTATCTCGTTATTTGCGCACCTCAAATCAATAGTCTTGCTTTTGCAATTCACAACCGCATCATGCGCGGTCAACCAATCCAAACCAAGAATAACATCAAATTCGTCAAACGGCAAAAGCATCAAATCGGCCGGAAAACAGGATTCTCGGATTATTAGAGGGCATTTCTTACACACTTTATCAACAAGTACGTATTGACCCAAAGGGTTTGACACTCGAATTACAAACTCAGTAGACTCAACAGGTAGAGTCTTACTGAATGCTAAGGTTTCACATACATATGAATGAGTAGAGCCAGGGTCAATCAATGCAATCACATTAGTATCAAAGAGAGTGAAGGTACCAGTGATGACGTCAGGGGAGGATGCCTCCTCTCGCGCGCGAATGGCATATGCTCTAGCAGGAGTACGGTTCTCGGCTCGAACAGCTGTATCAGAGGCTCCTCTCTGACTACCACCCCTACCTCCTAAAATTCTCGGTGGTCTACCTTTAGTTGTCACTCCACTAGGTCTTGCACCTTGAATCTTATTCTTCTCATCAAGCTCTGTGCAATCTCTAATGAAGTGGTCCTTCGAACCGTATCCGTAACAGGCCCTGTTAGTAGACTTACCCCAACATTCACCTAGGTGTCGTCTTCCGCATTGGGGACATTCAGGTTTCTCTTGACGATTATTGCCCACACTAGCTACCGAAGTAGCTCGGGAGTCCGTCGAGGGTCGTGCTCTGATGGAAATTCCCGCAGTCGCCCTCGACTTATTAGTGTCCTCCCTGAATTTCTTTACAGCTGAGAACGGAGCTTTACCCGTCGATCTTTTACGATAGTCTCTAGCTTCAAATTCAGCCTTCTTCTTCTCCTTTCCAAGTTCTTCCGCTTTGCAGGCTCGTTCGACTAGTGTTACGGATTCTTTTATCTCCAAAATACCCACTAGTAGCTTTAAATCTTCATTCAATCCTTCTTCGAATCTCTTGCACATAGCAACCTCATCAGCTACACACTCCCGGGCATACCTACTGAGTCTTACGAATTCATGTTCGTATTCAGATACTGTCATACGGCCTTGCTTGAGTTCCAAGAATTCCTTGCGCTTTTGATCAATGAACCGTTGACTAATATATTTCTTTCGGAATTCCGTTTGAAAGAAGTCCCAAGTAACTCGTTCGTTTGGGACTATGGAAATCAGGGTCCTCCACCAATAGTAGGCTGAGTCCCGCAACAAGGATATAGCACACTTTAGACATTCATCGGGTGTGCATGACAGTTCATCAAACACCCGAATGGTGTTATCAAGCCAGAACTCGGCCCTTTCAGCATCATCAGTAACTATGGCCCTGAACTCCTCAGCCCCGCGCTTCCTAATCAAGTCTACAGGTGGCTTACTCAGCCTCACAGGATCAGTGACTGATGGCATTACAGGCTCTTGGGGTGGATTATTCAAATCCGGGAATTGTTGGACAGCCGGATTGGTTCGGGCATATTGCGCGACCCACTCATTCATCATGGTAAAGAAGGCTTGTTTAGCCCCCTCACCTTGATTATTCGCAGATGACTGAGGTTCAACAGGCGGTGTCCCTTGTGCAGGAGCAGCCGCTACACTTTCAACGTCATCCGCTAAGGTTCTTTCTACACCGGGGTCCATTTACTAATCAAAACAAAAAATTTTAACCGTCAGAAGTCATCACACATTTAAACATTAACATTAAGGCATGTATAGCTAGACTCATACGCGCTATGGTAGTCCTAGAACCGACTAAACCATAGCTCTGATACCAATAAAATTGTAACACCCCGAACCCGAGACCGTCGCCGGAGTCGAACACGAGGTGTTAACAGACTTCAAACCACTTATTTGACATTTCCCAGACAAGCTGCCAATCTGCGTACTAGTCGCTTTAAAAATCATATCTTGAGTTCTGAAACTCGAAATCCAGTTCCGTAAATTTTCCCTGGAACTAGACTCATATACCTATATGGTAGAATTTTTGTAGAATTTTTGGTCGGGCCAATTACTACACTGATCTTCATGCATTACGATTTGGATAACTCCCTGCATAGAGCTTCAATACTAATGCCGTTTGTTTCTATAGAAACTAGACTCAGAGAGGAATCTATACATATATGGCATGACTCCTAATTATCTCTGGTTAATTTATAATGAATTTCCAAATTAGGAACAGGGAACCCAGAAACTGTTCTGGCCCTGTCTCACGAGAACCTGAATATCTCTTAACATACTGTCCATATGATCGTTTCGTTACTTCTATATGAAAATAGACTCATCGAGCTTCGATTACATAATTTATTCACTATTTAATTCCATTCCTACTAATTTTTGTAATTTTTCAATCCCACGTCACTGCTGCTGCCAGCATCTGTTACTGAAGCAACTATGCCCATTTCGTGATTTCTCATTGATCTAACTAGTAATTCATCATACATATCACAAAATTTTAATCATGACTAGCCATACCAAAGGCTAATCATTGTCAAACATCTCCCTACTACACTATTGCCATATCATGAATCTTAACACCAAAATTAATCAGCCATGACATATGGCATAAAAATCGAATTACCAAGACATACGACCTAACGTTATAAAACCAAATCCAACCGAACATTTATGCCATTTTCGCATGGCTAAAAGTTTACATACCAAAGTTCAAACACAACATAATAGCCTATACATGCCGAAATGTTCTCCTAAGCCGACTAAGAAGAAAGTACCAAAACTTGCTAGCTGCTGTGATGGCTTCGATGACGGCCCGACCACGCGAAGGAAACGAATCCAAGAAGCCTAAAATAGGTGACAAGGAAAACACCGAGTGAGTATATAACTCAGTAAGTCATAAGCAATGCACTACCATCCATTAATAACATTATCATAAGAGGAAACAAAATGGAACGAGGCTAGTTACTCCATCCACACCGAACCATACCATAGTTCCTTAGGCCTATCGGTTCCATCTCATACCAAGTCATGCATTCACATTCCATATACTAATCGATAGGATATTTGAGGCAATTTCATACATCATTTTATTTTCGTTACAATCATACAACTTGACGACCTTTCACCTATTCCACGATAAATCTTACATACGTGACTTCAAGTATAATTGTCACATAGGTTCAAAACTTACCAAGTTCAACTCCAAATATAAACGTAGCGCCTATTAGCCATGAACTCAAGGTACTTACCTTTTTCCGCTGTCCAAAATCGACTCGGTAATGTCGCATCCTTAACGTAAATAATTTATAGAAAATATATATAGTGGGTTCGCACACATAGTGCTTAATCATCAACCACGCACACTTAGTGCCATGTACTTTAAACTCGCACACTTAGTGCCATGCATTTCAAGTTCGCACACCTAGTGCCAATCTCACAACCGTGAACACTTATTGCCCGCACACTTAGTGCCGAAAACCAGCCACTCTATAGGCTTCACTTCCTTTTTACATTCGACAAATTTCATCTCTACATACATATACATTTGTATACATTTCATCTCATTAAACACAATTGTATAGGTATTACGATCATTTAAATCAATACCAAAGATATGCTTAATGACTTACCTTGTGTTAGGTAAAATAGTTCCAAGTCGGCTACTCGATGACCTTCGATTTTCCCTTGTTGGACGCCTCTCCTTTAGAGTCTTGAGCTTAAACAAATAAATTAACTCATTTAACCGCTTTGCTACATATATTGGTATCCACATTTTAATGATTTTATGACATATGAAACGACATGGTAAAATTTTCATCTTGCTACTTTATGTTCTTAGCTATTCGGCTAATAACCTCATGCAATTACCATACTATCAATAATCTAATCACACATGCATATGCATACTTGGACATTCGGTAATCACCTTTGCTAATTTTAAACTCAACATCACATAAGCTCCCAAGTGATGGCCGAATGCTTCATTTGTTACCCAACTAACCATTCAACAACCTCAACCTCATTACCACCCTTTTATGCCTAATTATCTAAGTCAAGATAAAATCATCAACATGCCTAACTATAGCCGAATGTGCAACATTAATCTATCATTTCCATTTCATTTAACACTTAACATTTACCACATATCGATTCACCAAACTCTCCATCTATTCATGCTCTCATATTCGGTCACCCATACCCATACTAACCATATAACTAATTAATCCTAGGGTTAAACACAAGTGCAATATTGAAGCACCATGGCCGAACCTTCATGAAGTTGCTAAGACCCCTCATTTCTACTCCTCACACACTCTCACATCCAAACCTTTTTATTAAACACTCAAGCTTAATCATCTTCATGCCTCATCACCACAACATCAAAACACCAACCAAGAAAGACAACACCCATGGCCGAATATCATCTCCATCACATAGCAAGATTTAGACCATGGGCTAGGTAGAACTCAAACTAACAACTAAAACATGCATGCATCTCATGGAACATCATCAAACATACCTTAGCCTAGTTACATGCATGGCCGAATCTCTTCAACCTTTCTTCTTCCTTCCTCCTTCAAATTTTCGGCCAAGGTGTTAAAGGATGAACACCCTTTCTTTTTTTTTTCTTTTCTTTGTCTAGTTACGGCAAATGGAGGGGGGGATGGATGAGACAACTTTGTTTTCATCACCCCTCCCTTTTCATTACTTAATTACTAACCCTTTATTTATTCTTTCTAACATAACACACTAAGCCAACATGTTCCCAACATGTTTCCACCCATAGCATGGCCGGCCACTAGCTCAAATTTTGGGTAATTTGACATGCAAACCCATCATTTTCTTAACATGCATTAATAAGCCACTTCACATTTGCCTAGCACATTTCTAAATTTTCTCACATAAGTCCTATTTAATAAAATTCACTTACAATTAACAAAATTCAAACATGAAATTTTCACACATGCATATATACATATAATAAGCATCAAATATGATGGCTAATTATTAGTATGACTCAGTTTTGTGGTCCCAAAACCACTTCCCGACTAGGGTCAATTTTGGGCTGTCACAGGTAAAGGACACGGGCATGTCCCTAGGTGCTTAGGCCATGTGTGCCACACGGGCCACCAGTACGATCATGTTGAAATTCCACAGGGGCGTGTTGCCTATCCACACGGGCGTGTGCCTTGTTTCAAAGGTCATTTTCCTAGTGTTGGTTAAAGGACCTGAGTTGGTCCCGAGTGGTTTCCAAGAGATGTTTTTGGCCTTGTAGGCCCATGATAAGTTTTAGACAAAGTTTGAAAAATTTTTAATTTTTAACTGGCTCGTATGATCCGACTTGTACGTTTGTATGTGATTTGTGAACGGTAATGCCTCGTACCCGGTACCGACGTCGAACTTGGTATTAGGGGTGTTACATTTATGATCAACTATGAAAGTAACTTTGTGATGGCCTTATGATTATTTATTTATGGTCATGATGTATAAATGTACGGAAACACAGTTGATGACTCTATTGTTAGGCTTTGGGAGCCCAATTGATTGGTGAGATAGTAAATGTGGTTCATTTGAATTGTGATTTATCGGTTATGAGTGAAAGGAAATATTGGCCTAATTTCCTATTAAAATGTTTAAGAAAGTATGGAAAGAAAGAGTTTAGACAATTTGAAATATGTTGAGCTATATGCATGAAAACATGAATATACATAAGTAATGTGTATTTTTACTAAGATGTTTGAAATGATTTGCCAATTATGAAACATGTTACAATGAAGAGATTATGGCTGCTAGATTAAAGTCAAGTAATGTTAAATTATGTTGATAAATCAAAAGAGAGTAAACATGTGCATAGGTTATATTACAACCTTGAGATTTATAGCCATTTTATATTAACTTGTGCTTATATTGTCAAGCATGGTATATGACTAGCATGAGTTATTCATTATTTTCATATGGACTTACTAAGCTATATAATATAGCTTACCCTCCTTCCTTTCCCATGTCTTATAAGGTTATTAAGCTAGTTCGGGTTGGAGATCGCCAGAGATCCTATCACACTATCAAGCTATCATGTTGGGTAAATGAACGCAAACCTTTGAGTCTATGGCATGTAAAGGGACTTAGTCATTTTGTGTATGTGCCATTATGATATGGCCAAATGTACTGACTTGTAATGATTAACGATTTGATTTGGTATATAGCCATATAAATTGGCTTAAATTGGCTAATGGGTTGCAAGCATATTAATTACTCATATGCCTATGTCAATGCCATTATGTGATGTGGTTTATAATGGTATGTTAATGAAATTAGACTAGATGATACATGTGGGAAGTTGTTATGTTGAATGTGATTGAGTATGTGTGGACTTGGTAAAGTATGTTGTTATGAGCATGTATATGTAGTTAGTACAAAGAAATCATGAAAGAGTAAAAAAAAAGTATTAAAACAGTTTTGGACAACAGTAGTAGTATAAATTTGAAAAATCACCAAAAATTGTGGAAATTATTAAATTAAATCCTATTGAGTCTAGTTTTACATAGAAGAAACGGTGTAAGAAAAAAAATTCATTTTATGAGATATTTGAATTTTTGTGAGACAATGTCAGAATTATTATGGGTTCCCATGTTCTGACTTTGGAAAATCATTAAAAATTGTATAAAAATACTTGGGGGTTTAAATTTATATGTTTGGTCCAATGTAACATTAATACCTTATAAGCCCAAATGCATATTAAAACAATTAAGACTAATATCAATAATGGTAGTAATAATAACCAACCAAAATTTCTAAACCCACATTGCCTTTATTCAAATAGTTCAAAAATAATAATAAAACCACCTACTCAAGAGTTTATTACCTTTTTAGGATCAATTCCTTGGACGTATCGCTCACACTAAAAACACTACTTATCTGCAATATGTTAATGTGGAGTGTGAGCTTAAATAAGCTCAGTGAATGTTTGGAACGACCACAAACATACACAATATCACATGATAAGCAAGAGTATACTATGATTTACTCATAACTATATTTTCAATAAGTCAAAACAACATATTCACGCTTTATTAAACATAAAACTATCACATACTCTCACATGCAATTACACTAAACTCATATATATAATTCATTTAACAATAATTCATTACGACAAAATAATGTATTCCTGCTTAAATGAGTCACAAGTTTAGCTTATATATTAACATGCATTTACACACAATATATTCATATTTTAATCAATTTATGATAATTTGGCAACTTGGAAACATGATACATAAAAGTGGACACTATCACCACACATTGGATACACGGATCTCCATCACACCAATGACTCAAAGAGTCTAACACATCCCATGTAACAACCCGTTTTCAATGAAGTCAGAATAGTGGTTTCGGGACCACAAATTTGAGTTAGAAAGAAAATTTATTTTAATAATATTTTATGGTTTGCATCATGATAAGAAAGATGTATGAAAATTTTGATAAGAAAATTTTACCGATTACATGTTTAATTATAGAAAGGATCAAATTGCATAAAATGCAAAACTTGAGTTTTAGTACCTAAGTATTAAACAGCTATGGAATTCAAAACTTGAGGTCCTTATATGGTAATTAGACCATTAAGAAAAGCTAGTAGATATTTTTGGTGATTCATCCATAGAAATTAGAAAAATAAAAGGACTAAATTGGAATTTAGAATAAATAAAGATGATAATAGTTTAATATCATATTATTTCATCTTCATCCCCAAATTAAAATACATGGAGGCCCTAAGAAAGAGAAAAACATTCAAGCAAGCTTTCTTGGCTTAATTGAGTAAGCATTCTTATCCCGTTTTTAGTAATTTTTATATTTTTGAGTTCGTAATAGCTTAGTCTATCTATTTTAGGGATTAATTTGTAAAGATATCAAAGTATGAAAAATTTTCCATGGATGAATATGCTAAACTTTTGAAATTTATGGTAGAAAATGAAAGGTTTTTGATAGATAAATAACTTTTATAAAGAGAATTTTGATGAAATTATGATTTAGGGACTAAATTGAAAAATGGTAAAATGCATGAAAAAATTCTGATTTTTGTGAAATACATGGGCTACAAATGTTATATGTACAAGTTGATTAGGCTTGAAATAAGGATTAAATTGTATGAATTTCAATTTCCGAGCCTAGGGACAAAAGTGGAATTAATTAAAAGTTTAAGGCAAAATGGTAATTTTGTCTAGGAAATAAATTGAATTCAAATGAGTATGAAATAGATTAAATTGATGTTAAGTTCATTTATTTAGATTCGGAAAGACCAAATAAAGAGTTAGATCGAGGAAAAGAAAAGGTGACGAATTAGTTGATTATCATACATGAACAAGTGTCGAGGCAAGTTCATGTGACTAAATTGTGTTTATTTTTATGATTGAATTTAGTGTTGTATGTATTTATGTGAATTATATAAATGTTATAAATGTATGAAATAATCACATGTTCGATAATGTCTAGAAAATGTTAAGTTCCGTTTGAATAATGAAATTCGATGGATACATGAATTCCCATATTGAATGTGGTCTTGCATATGTTGCGAATAGAAAATAGCTCAGACGAGCAATCCTATTATAAGCCCTCTTGAGCATCCTGTTATATATACAAGCATCTTAATCGGTAGTGATCCTGCATGTGTTGCGCACTATCGTAGTTCTTTGTGAGCGTCCTGTTACGCGATTCGATCAGTTGTGGTCCAACATTTATTGCGGACACAAATGCAGCTCTTTGTGAGGGCGCTAATATAAGCTCTTATGGGCATCTTGACAGGGCTCACTTGAGCTCCCTGTTATGCTATCCGAAGCTTCCTGTTAATAACTCTTCGGAGTTACTTTTTAGGCTCAATGAGCTTCCTATTTTAACTCTTATGAGTTTACTATTTAGCCCAGATAAGCGTCCTATTATATGGCTCATTTGAGCATCTTGTTATAAGGCTCGAGAGTGTGCTTACTGATTATGTACCCTAAAGGGTACCCCTGTATATGAATTGACGGGTCATTGATGTGTATACCTCGAGTATACTACTTGGGTATCCATCGTTATTTCAATGATTCAACAGATAAAACTCTTGATGAAAGAAAATATGAGCTAAATATGAGTCATCTCTCAGATACCCTGAAATACTTGGAAATTTTTATATGATGAGCTCATCTTTCTTTTCTTGATATTCATGAGAATTATAAGACTAACTTGTTTGATGAGAACTTGTGATCAGGCATTTGGCTAAAATGTTTTAACATGCATTTTATATATATACTTATTTATACGAGCATGATTGGTAAGTTAAATTCTTGTTTTACGAACTTACTAAGCATTGAATGCTTACTCTGTTTAATTTTCCTCTATTTTATAGTGCTCGAAAGCTTGCTAGGGTTGAAAATCGTTAGAGTATCATCGCACTATCCTTCAGCCCATTTTTGTACAAATAGCAAACTTATTTAGTATAATGACTTGTATAAGCTAAATTAGAATAAATGATGAACTATTTTGGTTGTATCTAGCCATTGGAATGGCTGGTTTAAAGTGTATTATGATGTAATCATAAAAGACCATATTATGTTGAGATGTGTTGAAATGGTTAAATGGTAAAAGACATATAAACCAAAGGATGAATGAAATTGAGTTAATAATTGGTAAAACTTGCTAACAAACATAAATGCAATTGTGGTAAGTTAAACAATTGAATATGTATGTGTTAATATACCTTACATACTACTTGTATTTGGCTTAGTTTATATGTATCAAATTGGTTTGAAAACATGTTGAAGTGTTCATGTAGGTGCAAGATAAAAAGGGTGAGAAATAAGGCTTGGAAAATAGCCTTATTTTGTCCATACGGGTAGACACACGGGTGTATGTCTTGACCGTGTGTGACATACGGTCTGGCACAAGGGCGTGTGGTTTGGCTGTGTGTCCCCTACATCCTTAAAATTTTAGAAATAGAATGCTCAGAATTGATCACACGGGCAGAGACCCCGGCGTGTGTCTCTACCGTGTGAGACACATGGCCTTGAACACGGGCGTGTGTCTTGGCCGTGTGAAATCTGCACCTAATTTTCAAATATTTAAATTGACCATACAGCCAAGCACACGGGCGTGTGGCAGATCATGTGACCCAAATCAGATAGTTACACGAGTTGGGACAAGACCGTGGGCCTCACATCGAATGCCCTCACGGCTTGGGGACACGGGCGTGTGTCCTCTGCACCTAAGAAAAAATTTGTGATTTCACAAATTTTTTTTTGTGATCCCTTTTTAGTCCTAACACGATTTTAATATGTGTTTTGGGCCTCGAGGACCCAAATGAGGGACAATATGATTGATTGTGATTGATTTTTTGAAATGAATAGTAAATGACATAAATTAACTGTAATTGAATTGTAAACTCCAATAATGCTCCATAACCCTGTACTGGTGATGGATACCGGTTAGGGGTGTTACATTTATTGGTATCAGAGATATGATTTAGCCGATTCTCAGACTAACGTAGCAATTATGAGTTTAGCTATACATGTCATTATATAATTTGTGATAGTGTGATATCTCCTGATCATTTTAAACATGTTTTTCATATAGTATTGCCATCCAACCAAGCTAAAGCTGAATCCGAGGAAGCTGATAGCACTGCTCAAGCTTCAGTACAAAGAGCTGCATCTAGTAGTAGTAGAAGGCCCGTATCTGAGGGCCGAGGTGAGGAGGCAAAAGAAGCCTTCTTTCAAATGACGAATAAATGGTTCACAAAATTTTTGAGAACAAATCCTACTGTACAACAACCTTACCTTCCTACTCCTCAACCAGTTCCTGACATTCCACAAGGTGCTAAACCTATTAGAACTGGTAAGTCTCCGGTAGATAAAATCCGTAAATATGGATCTGAAGAATTTAGGGCTACTGTTGAAGATGATCCAGAATGGGGTGAATTTTGGTTAGAGAATACAATTAGGTTTTTGGATGATATCATGCACACCAGCTGAGTGCCTGAAATGTGTTGTATCACTATTGAAAGACACAACTGATCAGTGGTGCAATACCTTAATTTCTGTTGTGCTAAGGGAAAATGTTACATAGAAGTTTTTCCAAAAAAAATTCAGAAAAAGAAACAAGTAGAGACAGAAGCCCGGATTTTTGGTAAAAGATTTATAAGCAAGTCACAATCATCTACTTCAAAGAAATTAATGAAATACCATGATTGTTTTACCACATTTACGGGGTATTCTAGAAAAGAACGAGGTTCTCAACGCTGTAACCCGACATCTTCATCTCCATCTGTAACAAGGGTTGGAAGTGTTGGGAACTCCAAACCTAGATGTAGACATTGTAATAAATTTCATTTTGGGGAGTGTCGTATGAGAAGGAGAGCCTGTTATAGATGTGGTTCTCTTAAATATTTTCTCAAAGATTGTCTGAAAAGGATTGAAAAAGATACTGATCAGACTTCGAAACTGAGTAACCCTACCTCGAGAGGTAGACCATCTCGTCATCCTGACAATACCAGTGGTAGTCGAGGTGCTACAAAAGATTCAACAGTTAAATCTGAAGCAAGAGCACCGACAAGGATATATACTATATGTGAAAGAGAGGATTCCTCTGCACCAAACATCATTACTAGTACATTTTCTCTTCTTGATACTAATATAACTGCTTTGATTGATCTTGGTTCAACATATTCATACACATGCACGAATTTAGTGTCTGTTAAAAATTTATCTGTTGAATCCACTGAATTCATGGTTAAAGTCTCAAATCCCGTAGGCCAGATTATGATGGTAGATAAAATTTGTAAAAGCTGTCCGTTAATGGTAAAAGGGTTATTGTTTCTTGGATGATCTGATGTTGATACCCTTTGATGAATTTGATATAATTTTGGGAATGGACTGGTTAACTCAACATGATGCAGTGGTAAATTGTCAATAAAAATATATTGTGTTAAAATGTCATAATGGTGAATTGCTCCGAGTTGAATCTGATAAACTAAATGGGTTTTCTATTGTGATTTCAGCAATATCAGCAAAGATATATGTTAGAAAAGGGTATGATGCTTATCTTGCATATGTGTTGGATACTAAAGTATCAGAATCAAAGATTAAGTCAGTACCAATTGTTTGTGAATTTCCTAATGTATTTTTGGAAGAATTACCTAGATTACCGCTAGTCAGAGAGATGAAATTTTCTATAGATCTTGTTCCAGGAACAACTTCTATATCAATAGCACCTTAAAGAATGGCCCCAACAGAATTAAAAGAGTTGAAAGCACAGTTGCAAAAGCTTACTGACAGAGGATTTGCTCAACCCAGTTTTTCTCCTTGGGGTGCACTAGTTTTGTTTGTAAAGAAGAAAGATGGATCGCTGAGGTTATGTATTGACTATCGACAGCTTAACAAAGTCACAATAAAGAACAAGTATCCACTACCTCGTATTGATGACTTGTTTGATCAGTCGAAAGATGCCACTGTATTTTCAAAAATTGACCTCCGTTCTGGTTACTATTAGTTACCAGTAAAAGACTCAGATGTATCGAAGATAGCTTTCAGAACTAGGTATGGACACTAAGAGTTCCTTGTGATTTTTTTTGGTTTGACGAATGCACCTGTGGTATTTATGGATTTGATGAACAGAATTTTCAGACCGTATTTAGATAGATTTGTGGTGGTGTTTATTGATGATATTCTGGTATACTCTTGAGATGAAAATGAACATGCTGGTCATCTGAGAATTGTGTTGCAAACTCTGCGTGAGAAATAATTATATGGCAAATTTAGTAAATGTGAATTTTGGCTTTGAGAAGTTGGTTTTCTTGGATATATAGTGTCTGCTGAAGGTATCAGAGTGGACTCAAATAAAATTTCAGCTATTGTTAATTGAAAACCACCGAAAAATGTGTCTAAAATTAAAAGTTTTTTGGGATTAGCTGGATATTATCAGAGGTTTGTGAAAGGGTTTTCAATGATAGCTTCTCAGATGACTTGTTTATTGCAAAAAGATGTGAAATTTAAGTGGTCTGATAAGTGCCAGTAGAGTTTTGACAGATTGAAAGCCTTGTTGACTGAAGCACCTGTACTAGTTCAACTTGAATCAGGTAAAGAATTTGTAATTTACAATGATGCATCGTTGAATGGTTTAGGTTGTGTCTTGATGCCAGAAGGTAAAGTAATAGCTTATGGTTCTAGACAGCTAAAACAACATGAAAAGAACTACTGATACATGATCTTGACTTGGCAGCCATTGTTTTTGCATTTAAAATCTGGTGGCATTATTTGTTTGGTGAAAAGTGTCACATATTCACCGATCATAAAAGTTTTAAGTATTTGATGTTGCAAAAAGATTTGAATCTGAGACAGTGAAGGTGACTTGAATTGTTATAAGATTATGATCTGGTTATTGACTATCATCTAGGAAAAGCCAATGTGGTTGCTGATGCTCTAAATAGAAAGTCTTTGTTTGCTTTGTGAGTAATGAACACTTGGTTATCTTTTTCTGATGATGGTGCGATTGTAGCTGAGTTAAAAGCTAGACCTATATTCCTGAAACAGACTTGTAAAGCTCAGAAGAGTGATGATGAATTACAAGCTAAACGGGTACAGTGTGAGTTGAATTCTGATTCAGAATTTCAGATTGGGTCCGATGGTTGTCTGTTATTCAGGGGCAGAATATGTGTACCGAGGAATTTAGAATTGGGAAAAGATTTTACATGAAGCTTATAATGGTACTATGTCTGTTCATCCGAGTAGTAACAAAATGTATAATGATTTTTAAAAGATGTACTGATGGCTGAGAATGAAACGACATATTTCTAAATTTGAATCTAAATGCTTGATATGTCAAAAAGTCAAAGCTGAACATCAGGTGCCTTCGAGATTACTACAACCAGTTACAATACCGAAGTGGAAATGGGAAAGAGTTACTATGGATTTTGTATCAGGATTACCCTTATCTCCGAAAAAGAAAGATGCCATTTGGGTAATCATTAATCGTTTACACTTTATTTCGGTACGTATGAATTTCTTCTTGGATAGATTGGCTGAATTATATGTTTCTGAGATTGTTAGACTACATGAGGTACCAGTCTCCATTATTTCAGACAGAGATCCCAAATTTACGTCCCAATTTTGGAATAAGTTGCAAGAAGCTCTGGGTACACAATTACATTTTAGTACAACCTTTCATCCTCAGACTGATGGACAATCCAAACGTGTTATACAGATTGTGGAAGATATGCTTCGATGTTGTATTTTGGAATTTGAAGGTAACTGGGAAAAATATTTGCTTTTAGTTGAATTTGCCTACAATAACAATTATTAATCCAGCATTAAAATGGCACCGTATGAGGCTGTATATGGTCGTAAATGTAGAACTCCATTGTACTAGATAGAACGCAGTGAGAAAAAGATACATGGAGTTGATTTAATCTGTGAGACTGAAGAAAAGGTGAAAGTAATTCGGGATAGTTTAAAAACAATCTCTGATCGTCAAAAGTCCTATACTGATCTTAAACGAAAGGAGATAGAATTTCAAGTCAGAGACAAGGTATTTTTGAAAGTATCACCTTGGAAGAAAGTTCTTCGGTTTGGCAGTAAAGGAAAATTGAGTCCATGGTTCATTAGATCGTATGAGATTATAGAAATAATGAGACCTGTTTCGTACCGATTGGCATTACCACCAGAGCTTGATAAAATTCATAATATTTTCCATGTGTCTATGTTGCAGCAGTATCAGTCAGATCCTTCACATGTTATTTCTCCAACAGAAGTTGAGATTTAGCCTGATATGACTTATAGTGAAGAACCGATCAAAATTTTAGCACGTGAGACAAAAGAGTTCAGAAATAAAAAGGTGTCTCTAGTAAAATTTCTTTGGCAACGACATGGTATAGAAGAGGCTACCTGAGAACTGGAGGAAACAATGAGAAAACAATATCTGAACCTCTTTACTGGTAATATTTTCGAGGATGAGAGGAGCGTTGTAACATCCCGTTTTCAATGAAGTCGAAATAGTGGTTTCAAGACCACAAATCTGAATAAGAAAAAAATTATTTTAATAATATTTCATGGTCTGCATTATGATAGGAAAGACGTATGAAAATTTTGATAAGAAAATTTTACCGATTACATGTTTAATTATAGAAAGGACCAAATTGCATAAAATGTAAAAGTTGAGTTCTAGTAGCTATAAGTATCAAATAGATATGAAATTCAAAACTTGAGGTCCTTATATGGTAATTAGACCATTAAGAAAAGTTAGTAGATATTTTTGTTGATTAATCCATGGAAATTAGAAAAAGAAAAGGACTAAATTGGAATTTAGAATAAATAAAGATGATAATAGTTTAATATCATCTTATTTCATCTTCATCCCCAAATTAAAATACATGGAAACCCTAGGAAAGAGAAAAACATTCAAGCAAGCTTTCTTGGCTTAATTGAGTAAGCATTCTTGTCCCATTTTTAGTAATTTTTATATTTTCGAGTTCGTAATAGCTTCATCTATCTATTTTGGAGATTAATTTGTAAAGATATGAAAGTACGAAAAATTTTCCATGGATAAATATGCTGAAATTTTGAAATTTATGGTAGAAAATGAAAGGTTGTTGATAGATAAACAACTTTTACAAAGAGAATTTTGATGAAATTATGATTTAGGGACTAAATTGAAAAATGGTAAAACACATGGAAAAATTCTGATTTTTGTGAAATACATGGGCTGCAAATGTTACATGTATAAGTTGATTAGGTTTGAAATAAGGATTAAATTGTATGAATTTCAATTTTTGAGCCTAGAGATAAAATTGGAATTAATTAAAAGTTTAGGACAAAATGGTAATTTTGTCTAGGAAATGAATTGAATTCAAATGAGTATGAAATGAATTAAATTGATGTTAAATTCATTTATTTAGATCTGGAAAGACCAAATAAAGAGTTGGATCGAGGAAAAGAAAAGGTAACGGATTAGTAGATTATCATACACGAACGAGTGTCGAGGTAAGTTCGTGTAACTAAATTGTGTTTATTTTTATGATTGAATTTAGTGTTGTATGTATTTATTTGAATTATATAAATGTTATAAATGTATGAAATAATCATATGTCCGATAATGTCTAGAAAATGTTAAGTTCCGTTTGATTAATGAAATTAGATGGATATAAGATTTCCTATATTGAATGTGGTCCTGCATATGTTGCGGACAAAATATAGCTCGGACGAGCAATCCTGTTATAAGCCCTCTCGAGCGTCTTGTTATATAGTTCCTGCAAGCATCCTGATCGATAGTGATCCTGCATGTGTTGTGCACTACCGCAGCTCTTTGTGAGAGTCCTATTACATATTCGATCGGTTGTGGTCCAGCATTTATTGCGGACACAAATGCAACTCGTCGTAAGCGTCCTGATATAAGCTCTTTTGAGCTTCCTGACATAGCTCGCTTGAACTCCCTATTATGCTATCTAGTACTCCCTGTTAATAACTCTTCGGAGTTACCAATTAAGATCGATGAGCTTCCTATTCTAAACTCTTATGAGTTTCATGTTTAGCTTGGATAAGCATCCAGTTAAATGGATCATCTGAGCATCCTGTTATACGGCTCTAGAGTGTGCTTCCTGATTATGTGCCCTAAAGGGTACCCCTGTATATGAATTGATGGGTTACTAATTTGTATACTGTAATAGCCCAAAATTGGGTCTAGTTGGAACAGAGGTTTCGGGACCACAAAATCTGAATATAAATAATTATTTTATGATTATTTTGAGGTCTATAATATGATTGCATGATTGTGTGAAAATTTCGTGAAGAAATTCTATGCATAAAGTGCTTAATTCGAAGTTAGGGACTAAATTGAATAAGTTGCAAAACTTGCATTCTAGAAGTTTCTAGTATGAAATTGATTTGAAATATTAATTAGGAGGTCTTAAATAGGAATTTGACCAATTTCTAAGTTATGGACAAAAATTGGACATGGATGGAATTTTTGGAAAGTTTAGTAGTAAGGGTATTTTGGTCATTTAGGGGTAAAATGAATTAAAATACAAAATTAAAAGCCAATTTTGCTCATCTTCTTCACCATGGACGTGTATACCAAGGGAGACTCCATGGCTAGGGTTTTCAAGCTTCCCAAGCTCAATTGTAAGTTCGTTCTAACCCCGTTTTTCAAGTTCTTTACGTTTTTGGAGTCCCGGTAACTTGATTTAGCTTATGCGAGCAATAATTCAACCTAGGGTTCATATTTGGAAAAATATCCATAGGTAAAATTTGTGTATTCTTGTGTTTTATGATACAATATAAGGTTTTAAATTATGTTAGACAACTTGTGCTACTCGGTTTTAAGTGAAAATGAGCAAAAGGGCTTAATCGGTAAAAATATCTAATAGTCATAAATATATGTTAGAGTGAGAATTTGATGTTGCCATAGAAGGGAAAAGTGATCATCATGTCATAAAACATAAGAATAAGGGATGAAGTTTAATTCCCGAGCCTAGGGGCAAAAGTGTAAATATGCAAAAGTTTAGGGGCAAAATTGTAATTTTTCAAAAGTTTGAGTTAAGGACTTGTTTGAATAGTACATTAATTAAATAAGTAAAATATGATGTTTTAGATCCCGGAAAACGAGATTTGAACCTAGAATGAGAGAAAAATCAAAAATTAGGAAAGTTGGTAAAATGGCTGTTTTAATATCAAGGTAAGTTCATATGTATAATAAGCATTAATTTATGCATGTTTCAATGTAAAATTGATATATTTACTATGATCTCCGAGGTGTTGAAAGTATGTAAGTTGGTATGATAATAATACAACAATAATGCTGTAATTTATATTTGAAAGTTAAATTTAGTGAATTATTTGAATTATGTTAAATTAAATGATTATGGTGCCAAGTTTATGAATTGATTTAAAAATATGTCTATGGTACATGAAGTACATTGAATTATCATACATAAATGTGATTTCTATGATTATGGATATTATGGGAAATTGTAAGTTCATATGATTTTTAATAAGACAATGTGTAATTTAATGTTATTGCGTTGACATTAAATGAGATGTAAGTTTATATGTAAGTAATACATCACTATTACTTGTATTATGATATTTTATAAAAATATTGGAAATATGTTTGTGGATAATTACTTGATTGGTGAAATTGTTGGAAAAGAAAGAGAAATCCCGGTTGAACCTTCGGAAAGATTGGATGATACAGATGGTATGTAGCTAGGTCACATGTATAGTGCTGAGTGCACATCATGTGTACAAGAGAGCTACATGACATTATGATGTAGCTGGGTCGCATGGGTGATACTATGTGTACACCATGTAGACAAGAGAGCTACGGGATATATGTAGCTAGGTCGCATGCGTGGTTCCAAGTGAAGGACACCATGTAGACAAGAGAGCTACGAGATAAACTGGCTAGGTCACATGGGTGGTACTAAGTGTTCACCATGTGTACAAGAGAGCCGAACTATATGATGGGTGGAGCTCACCAAGTATCGAGGATTGATCCGAAGTGTTCAACGGGAGACTCTCTATGTATTGCTTTGTGAGTTTTGTGATGAATATGTGCAGGAACTTGGTTATGTGAATGATGTGTTCATTAAGTGACCAGGATGTGGTAAGGTTATAAACAAGTAAGTTATACATGAGAATGATTTTATGGTGACCTTGTGATCATGGGCCTATACTTGTGATGTATGAAATGTGGTGAAAATGATTTGTGATATGTATGTTAAAATGAGATTAATACAAAGAAAGTGTGAAAGAGTGAATTAGCAATAAAACTGTTTTGGACAGTAGCAGTGACGTGATTTTGAAAAATCACCAAAAATAGTATAAATTGAATCAGAGACTGAATGATATATAAAATTAAAGCTTAATGAGTCTATTTTCATATAAAATAAACATAGAAAGCAAAGGAGTTCTATATTTTGAGATATTTATGTTTTCGTGAGACTGATTCAGAATGATTACGTGATCCCCTGTTCTGACTTTGGAAAATCACAAAAATTTGGAGAAAAATAATTAGAGGCTCAAAATTATATTTTTAAAATACATAATGAGTATATTTTCACAATAAATCAACAAGAACACTATTTGAGTTCTGTACTGTGAGATAATTATTTTTTAGTGAAGAGAGGTTAGAACTGTCAGAAAGTGAAACAGGGGAAATTTTAATGAATAAACTATACTAATTGGCTAAACCAAAAATTATGAAAATTTTATGGTGGAAATATATGTGAGTCTAGTTTTAGGGGAAATTTACGGATCTTAATTTGGAGCTCTGTAGCTCGAATTATAAATAATTAAGTGACTATGACTCGTGTGGACAGTTTGATGTGAACATTGATTAGTAAATTGTGAAATCGTACTTACAAGAATGCTATATACATTAAGGATGTGGAATGGAGAGGAGGAGGAGGAAAATAAATATATGTGGAATACATGGAAACTATGGTATATGAAATATTGATATAATGAAATAAATGATATGTGTTTATAAGAAAACAAAAAGAGAATGTTATGTATCATATATATATATATGACTAGTCTCAATGTAATGCTTGTTGGGTATGGAATTGAATTGAAATGTTTCAGGCAAACATGTTATTCTGCGCATCTGAATCGTGGTATTTTATAAAGCTATGATCTAGCTTTAAATATGAATGCTTGATGATTAAGCTGAAGATATTTGGTAAGATGATAATCTTGGTATAAATGTATAAGTGGTACTATAATAAACAAGGTAAAATGAGTATGAGAGACACATGTATGATGACATACAAATGCTATGTTTGTGGTTTAATTGAGGATGTTTAATCATTAAATGAATACCATGTTATATGCTTTTGATTTTGTATAAGTGTGTAAGAGATCAAGGTTGACCAAAGCTTGGAAAATAGCCTAGGTATATTCCACACAGGCAGAGACACGACCATGTGTCTCAGCCGTGTATGGAACACGACTTTGGGACACGGGCGTGTGGAGCCTTAAAGCATGAAATTTCCAAGATTTTCGTAAGTTCTCGGTTTAGTCCCAAACCCTTTCTAAAGTATGTTTTGGGCTCCGTAGACTCAAATAAGGGACTATGTGTAAGAGAATGAACGCTTTGAAATATGAATAAAATTTTATGGCTCGTATTTTAGTTTAATGTTTGTATGTTTGTCTGGTAACGCCTCGTACCTTAGCCCGGCCTTGGATACGGGTAAGGGGGGTTACATATACCTTGAATATACTACATGGGTATCCATAGATATTTCAATGATTCAACGGATTAAACTCCTGATGAAAGAAAATATGAACTAAAAATGAGTCATATCTCAAATACCCTGAAATACTTGGAAATTTTTATATGATTAGCTCATCTCTGTTTTCTTGATATTCATGAGAATTATAACACTAACTTGTTTGATGAGAACTTGTGCTTAGGCATTTGGCTAAAATGTTTTGGGATGCATGTTATATATATTTATTTATACGAGCATGATTGGTAAGTTAAATTTTTGTTATACGAACTTACTAAGCATTGAATGCTTACTCTATTTAATTTTCCTCTATTTTATATTGCTCGGAAGCTCGCTAGGGTTGAAAATCAGTTGGAGCATCAACACAGTATCCTTCAACCCATTTTGGTACAAATAGCAAACTTATTTAGTATAATGGCATGTATAAGCTAAATTAGAATAAATGATGAAATATTTTGGTTGTATCTAGCCATTGGAATGGTTGGTGTAAACGTATTTTGTTGTAATCATAAAAGACCATATTATGTTGAGATGTGTTGAAATGGTTAAATGGTAGAAGACATATAAACCAAAAGATGAATGAAATTGAGTTAATAATTGGTAAAACTTGCAAACAAACATAAATGCAATTGTGGTAAGTTAAACATTTGAATATATATGTGCTAATATACCATACATAATACTTGTATTTGGCTTGGTTTATATGTACCAAATTGGTTTGAAAATATGTTGAAATGTTCATGTAGGTGCAAGGTAAAAAGGGTGAGAAATAAGGCTTGGAAAATGGCATTATTTTGTCCACACGGGTAGACACACGAGCATGTGTCTTGACTGTGTGTGACACACGGCCTAGCACATGGGCGTGTAGTTTGGCCATGTGTCCCCTACATCCTTAAAATTTAGAAACAGAATGCTTAGAATTGATCACACGGGTGATCGCGTGATTTCGTGATAGGTTTTAAATATTTATAATTAATTGTTCTTGAAACTAACTATTATCGCGATGTAGGAAAGTGTACCTATCGAACAGTAGTATAGTTTTAGCAAGACCGAATTGTCAAACCCAAGGGAACTAAAAGTACTAGTAATGACTGCCTTTTTATTATCTAGCCTAAGAATAAATAGGTTTTTGTTTTAACTAACTAATTATTTAAACTAAGAATTCACAGAGAATGGAATTGGGGAATTGCTTTTGGGAAAATCGATTGAATTAAGACAATACCTAAGGAAAAATCCACCTAGACTGTACTTGTTATCCTGGCTCCAAATTGGACGATTTATTCATTTAACTTGTTCCGTAGAGATCCCTAAGTTATGTTATTATCCCTATTCAAGATTAATAATGTCTAATCCCTAGATTGAATAATTGAGACCATTCTCTAATTAAGACCCTAGGGTTGCATTAACTCGATCTATGGATCCCCTTATTAGGTTTCACCCTAATCCGGTAAAATCTTGTCATCCTATGTCTAAGCGCGCGATCAACTCTGCTTAATTATAACAAATGTACTCTTAGATAGGTTCTATTCCTCCTCTGAATAAGAGCTTACCTTGAATCAGTATCCTGGGATATCAAAACAAAAATTAAGAACACATAATTAAGAACAAGTTAAATATTTATCATACAATTCAGAAAATAATAACAAGATTCGTCTTAGGTTTCATTCCCCTTAGGTATTTAGGAGTTTTAGTTCATAACTAAATAAGAAAACATCTCAGAATAATAAAGAATACAAAACATAAAGAAAACCCAAAACTCCTGAAGAGGAAATTGAGGAGAGATCTTCAGTCTTGATGGTGAATCCGGCTTCTGAGATGGATCAATCGGCTTCCTTGGAG
The DNA here is from genome assembly GCF_007990345.1 of Gossypium hirsutum. Taxonomy (NCBI): domain Eukaryota; kingdom Viridiplantae; phylum Streptophyta; class Magnoliopsida; order Malvales; family Malvaceae; genus Gossypium; species Gossypium hirsutum. Next base: position 82,290,441 of record NC_053424.1, on the reverse strand, counting down.
TAATTCCTTACTCCCTATTCTGTGCCTCCCTGTTCTTCCTCCTCTAGGTTGTATTTATAGGCTTTGGAATGCCTAAGAGCCCTCAAAATTAGCCTTTTTCGAGTTGGACTCAACTTGGGCTCGACAAGGACACGCCCGTGTGCGATTACTTTAGGCCGTGCTCGATCCTGCCAAATTGACATGGCCGTGTGGTTTGCCCATGTGAGGAGGTCCAGGCCGTGTTGATTTCATACTTTGGCCCATTTTCTCCTATTTTGGCCCGTTTCTCGTTCCTTTATCTCTCCTATGGTCTTCTAAGTATAAAACATGAAATTAAAGCATTAGGAGCATCGAATTCACCAATTCTAATAGGAAATCATCCATAAAATGCGTTAAACATGGGGTAAAAATATGTATAAATTACAGTTTATCAAATACCCTTACACTTAAGCATTTGCTTGTCCTCAAGCAAAATTCTCAACTCATAATCAAAATAAATTCTTCTCAACTTATAATTTCTATCGATAATATCTCAAATAATCCATAGGTAATCATACATTGAGAATTCAACTAAAAGAACATAAAAGTTTCAAACATTCCAAGTTGAGTATTTAATCATGCAAACATAGGTGTCTCCCTCATCTAAGTAATTACCTTTGATTCAGAATATCACAGAGTTTCACATCCTCACTAAAGATTCACTCAAATCACTCGAGGTGCTTAAGGACAATAAATGAAGCACTCAATAGTCAATAATGAAAAGTCATTACCATAGGCTTGCATGAAAATCAAATCTCCACCATTATAATTTAAGATGATACATCAATCAAAAGTTCTTTAGAGGGTTGTAATGAGGCTTGGTTAGGGGGTCTGGTCACAAGCTGAAAGAAAGGGTTAGAATCGAGATTGAATTGAAAAATTGCCTAACTAAAGAAAGAGTTAATCATCACTTGCGTACAACAGAGCTTCTTCTCAGAATATGGAATTACTAATGTGTATACATAGTTTTTTTTCCACGAACAAGTTAAATAACATAGACTAACTATTAAGAACAAGACATAGCTAAGCAATTTATTCAACTCAAATCTCGACAAAAATAGGGATTAATTTAGGGGATTTCAACAATAATGGGTTAAGGGTTAATATTAAGGGTAATATAAGAAATGGCTTGCTAGGCTCAAGGGAGTTTACTAGGGGTTAATCATGGAGGTAGGTTTTTCATGGCATGAGTGGGTTAATCCTAAGTGCCTTAATCATTCTGACATATCAAATCAAATGGTGTGGTCTCGACATGCATAATCAAGCAAGTTCTAGAATAACAGTTCAATACTGACGCACTCAAAGCAATAATAAAAGTGAGCATGAAAGAATTAATAGATGCTCAAAAGGCTAAAAAATCTCACAAAAATTATTGCTTTTTGATGTTTAAAACTTGTGAATTCCAACTCAAAGTAATACCTAAACTTTGGGGAAACAACCTAAGATTTTAAATTCCTAAAAATCAACTTATCATGCTTGATTCTCTAATGTCTTGAGGTTTAAACAATCAAAGCATAAATTCCTATGTTTTAATTCAAGATATATAAAAAAAATCATAAATCAATCAAAATTTATCCTAAATATGATATGAGAGCTTTTCAATAGAACAAGGTAGTCGTTCAAGGATTTTTCTGATAATGAAATAAATATCCCCCCCACACTTAAGATATACATTGGCCTCAATGCACAAAGATAGATATTAGAGTATAAAAATAAGATAGGGAGAGAAGTGAACCTTCCTGTATAATGAATTCCTCGAACTGGAGTTTTGGAGAGTAATTGGTTCGAGAGTGGAGGAGGATACTCTGGCGGTCGTAGAGGTTCATTAGTCCATAAGTCCTATGCCAAAAGAATATTATATCTAGTGGTAGCTATGGTCGTGGTCGATCAGTACATGGCAGTCGTAAAGAATTTCCCGGTGGAGTTGTTAGTTCCTATGCGATGATGAGCTTAAGAGCTCTATATAACTGTGATAAAATTAGGAACATTTTAGGGGATATTAGGAAGAATAATTACTATAAAGAAATAACTGAAATTGATAATTAAAATAAAATTCTAAAATCTAATAAAAATAAAAAGTAGTTTTAATAAAAATTAAAAACATAAAATAATAAATAAATATTTTTAAACATCTTCATTGCTGGATGGTTCGCGAGGTAGGTCTGGCGATGAGATGTGGAGGTACCGAAAAATCTGCTGTGGAGTAGCATCAATGTTGTCAAATTGTTGAAAACACTGCTGCTCGAATCTAGTGAGGCGCTCATAGATGTCAGCATATGAAGCCGTCACATGAACTGGATGAGAGGGTGGTGGTGGCTGAGTCGGTGGGTCTTCGTACTGTGGAGGGACATCATCAGGAATGTCCTCGTAGGCCTCCTCCTCGGTAGATTGGGCGAGACGATATTGGGGAGGGTAGGTTCCTCAATGCCTCTCGATCATCCTCATGCTAAGCATGCTCGAGATGCCTTGTGGAGACATTTGCCCGATGAGGGTAAGGGATAATTCTTGGGCCGCGGTGCTGAGGAGCCCGAAGTGTCGAGCCAACTGAGTAACATAGGGGCCAATGGAGATGACCCCCTTCCTATACTGCTCTGTCTGGTGCTGAATCGCGAGGGCGATGAAATAGGCAAGGTCAATGACGTGCCCGTGCAACATACACTATAAGAAATAGGCGTCGTGAGTGTTGACGATGCCAGTGCTATCTCGCCTCCTTATAATCGTGTGAGCCAAAATGGCGTGTAGGTACCTCAGGGATGGTGGGAGAACTGATGCCTTGGAGCGGCTAAGATTGTAGGAGGCTGCATTAGGGGCCAAAGTGTGCCAGCACTTCGACGGAGAGGAATGTATGTGGCGAGTGAGAGCATGTAGTTCATTCTCCTCCTTGAACTCTTCCGTATATAAGCCCAGTGCAGCATCAAACTCTGGACGCTTAGCTGGCAGACTAACCTGCCTAGGTGAAACTAGACCATGCCGGGATCATCGTAATTTGTCATTACTGTCTGAAGATGGAACGTTGAGCATAGTTCCATCATGAGCTCGAGGTATGTTGGTTCGATGATCCCAAAGAACAGCTCCCAAGGGTCGGTGGTTAGGAGGGCCCGAATCGCATCAGCCAACTGAACTTGTTCTACGGCAGCCCAGTTGATGCAGCGGCCCGCAATTAAAGGTCGGGCCCGAAGTATTTGGGAAAGCTCTTCTTGGGGCTTTCGGGGGAACTGCAAGAGAGGGTGACGAATTTTCGTGGTTGGACTCGTGAAAGATGATGCTCCCTTCCTCTTTTTCGAAGTAGGTACGGTGATTTTCTTTCCTCATGAAGACGACATGGTACTTGTGATAAAAAACCATTAATTCATTTTGAGGAATGATCAACATAAAATGAAGATAATTTGTAAATAACAATCATAATTTCAGCAACTACAAAGACTAACAAGTTAATCAAAGAAATCAATTGTATGGCATAAAAATGGCAACGAATTTCATGGAATGCAATATGTGTGACGAATGAAAAATGTTAACACTAAAGGCATGAGTATATATATTGTTCTAATCATGAATATTTACTTCTAACTAATCAAATAAAGTAGAGAAATCATATAATGAGTTAGAATTTTAACATGAGAAAGATAATAACTATTCTAGATATAACATTTGTATGATAAAAATAAGAAAGGAACATGAAAAATTTCATATTATTATGGTAAATAGCCCTAGAAATTAGTAAGAATAAACGAGAAAAGAGTGAACAAACGCTAGAAAGAGGAGAATGGGCGTCAAAAATAGAGTTGGAGGCGGCACACAGGCGTGACAAGGAGGCCGTGTGGAATTGCAGCGGCTAGGGTTAGGGTTTTTGAGTGGGGAAGACAGTGAATAGTGCAAGGTATTTATAGATTTTGGGGCACACGGCCAGGTAACACGCCCGTGTTCCCCAATTTTAGCTCGTGTGATTCGCGAATTTTGAATTTGGGCGTGTCTGACATTTAATACACGCCCGTGTTCCTTGGGCGTGTGGGTGTACACAGCCGTGTCGCACAGCCGTGTCTGACGTTGTTCGCTTCTCCCACGCCTGTGTATTTAGACCCACGCCCGTGTCAATCTAACAGGTTTGAACACGGGTGCTAGACACGGGCATGTCAAACGCCCGTGTTGTTTTAACAGGTTTACCCATGGTTCTTCCACACGGGCGTGTCTCACCCCTGTGTTGTTTAGGCAGGTTTGACCACGATCATGTCGCACCGCCGTGGTGTTTTATCGTAGCCTATGTTTGGGAAAAATTGTTGTCCTGTTTTCACACGACCCTAAGCACGCCCGTGCTCTTAGCCGTGTCCTTGTGGAAAACCTGTATTCAAGCGCTTCGTTAGTAAGTTAGATGTTGAAGACAAAATTTTAAAGAAGTTAATACAGTTAGTGTTCGATTTGCCTCTCGAGAAGTGCTTATTTATAGTCTAAGCTCGACTTACCTCTCCGTTGAATGATCATGGTGGTTTGAGGAGTTTATACTCCTCATTCCTGCTATTAATCTCATAAAAATAAGGTTTTAAATAGGTGTTGTTTACCTTAAAAGTGCTAAACTTGGGATGACTCACCTCGATTGTACCGGATGGGAAAATGCTGAGTACCGTAAGATGGATTTCTTCATTAGATGAATAAGACTCTATCTCCAACCTTAAGTTGATTTGGAAAGGGATTGAGTTGTTTTGTCGTAGATTTAGTTTGTCGGGTGTTCTCGGTTTATGCGTCCGCCATTCATCTAGCTCCTCGATTTGTAGCATTCATCTAGCTCCTCTACTAATGCTTGAGAATGACTCATGTGCTTCCTTCAAACTCATTTCCCGCAAAGTAGGTTGTATCGTATTGTCAGTTTTAGTAGAATGGGTTAAATGATCACCTTCAATTTCCGATGTGTTGTCAAAATTGCGAGCTTGAAGAGTGATTGTTTCATCTCCCATATGAAGTGAGTTGCTAAAAAGGGCCTTCCTAGAATTAAAGGAGTGTTGCTATCCTCCTCTATGTCTAGAACAATGAAGTCAACGGGAAATATAAATTTATCAATTTTAACTAGCACATCTTCAATAATACCCCTAGGAAATCTTATAGTTTTATTTGCTAATTGAATGCTCATCCTAGTCTGTTTGGGTTTCCCGAGACTAATTGTTTGAACATTTTGTAAGGCATGACGTTAATACTAGCCCCCAAATCAGCTAATGCATTATTAACATCTAAACTACCAATTAAGCAAGGAATTGTAAAACTCCCTGGATCCTTAAGTTTGTTGGGTAGTTTATTCTGGAGAATAGCTGAGCAAATTGCGTTTAGTTCCACATGCAATGCCTCGTCCATCTTCCGCTTATTTGCTAAAAGCTCCTTTAAAAATTTCATTGCGTTTGGCATCTGTGATAGAGCTTCAATAAACGGTAAGTTAATATGTAATTTCTTTAAGAGATTAATGAATTTACCAAATTGTTCATCTGAGCGGTCTTTCCTTGTCGCGTTGGGGTACAGCACACGAGGTTTATATTCGACATTCACCGATTTGTTTTTATTGTGATCTACCTCACCTTGACCTTTGCTTACCACAGTTTCTTGCCTCGGTTCTGGCTCAAGCTCAACAAATCCTTCTTCATCTTGAACATTAATCGTATTGAGCTGTTCCCTTGGGTTAGGTTCAGTATTACTTGGCAAGGTCCCTTATGGCCGTCCGAAGATTAGTTTGGAAAGTTGGCCTATCTGAGTTTCGAGCCCTTGGATTGACACTTTTTTATTTTTAAGTGCTGTCTCGATGTTTTGAAAACGAGAATCTGAGACCGCGATAAACATTGTGAGCATCTCTTCAAGGTTCGGTTTCTTTTCCTATTGGTAAGGTGGTTGTTGGTAGCCTGGAGGTGGTTGTGGTCTTTGATTTCCTTGACTGCCCCACGAGAAATTGGGGTGGTTCCTCCAACCTGCATTGTAAGTGTTACTATATGGATTGTTTTGAGGTCGAGGATTATTACCCATGTAATTTAATTGCTCGTTATCGATGTTGTGGCCATAAGGTTGGTATTCCGAATTGCTTGTTCCACCTCCATTTGCTTCGCACTGCATTACTGGGTAAACCTATGAAGAACTAAGAAAACCATCAATTTTCTTATTCAAAAGTCCTACCTGATTAAAGAGCATGGTGACCGAATCAATGTTATAAACACCGGCTGTTTTCGTTGGCTTTGTCCTCATGACTTGCCACTGATAGTTATTCAATGACATCTCCTCTATGAACTCATAAGCATCTTCAGGTGGTTTATTATTGATGGTTCTGCTAGCAGCTGTGTCAACCATTTGCTGAGTCGAAGGGTTCAGGGTATTATGGAATGTTTGAACCTGAAGCCAAAGCGGTAACCCATGGTGAGGGCACCTTCTCAAAAGGTCCTTGTATCTCTCCCATGCATCGTAGAATGTTTCTCAATCCATCTACACAAAAAAGAGATATCATTACGTAATTTAGCCGTTTTAGCATGCGAAAAATATTTTAATAGAAATTTTTCGGTCATTTGTTCCCAAGTAGTAATTGATCCTCGTGGTAACGAGTTAAACCACTGTTTAGCTTTGTTCTTCAATGAGAAAGGGAATAACTGAAGACGAATGGCATCATCAGAAACACCATTAATTTTAAATGTATTGCATAGTTCTAAGAAGTTGGCTAAATGAGCATTAGGATCCTCATCCTGCAACCATCAAACTGAACAAATTGCTGTATCATTTGAATAGTGTTAGGTTTTAGTTCAAAAGTATTTGCAGCTACAGCAGGTTTAACTATGCTCGATTCAGTTCCTGTTAAAGAAGGTTTAGCATAATCATACATAGTGCTTGGAGCAGGATTTTGATTAGCCGCAATTGCAGGAGGTAGCTGTTTGTCTTGGTCTTCAGCCATCTCTTCGGTTGGGGGTTGAGTATCGTCTTCTTGCTTGTTCTCTGTGTATCTTAGGCTTTGCCTTATTTCTCTTTGGTTTTTGCGAACTGTGCGATCGATTTCTTTGTCAAAAAGTAGTGGTCCTGATGGGTTTCTTCTAGTCATAAACTATAAAAAACCTGCCAGAATAAAGAAAAAGAAAATTAGCAAATTAGAATAAAATTAAAAATAAAATTAGATTGCAAGAAAAATAAATGGCTAAAGTAATAAAAATTAAGTGTTCCTAATATTTTAGTTCCCCGGCAACGGCGCCAAAAACTTGATCACGTGCTTTCGTGATAGGTTTTAAATATTTATAATTAATCGTTCTTAAAACTAACTATTATCGCGATGTAGGGAAGTGTACCTATCGAATAGTAGTATAGTTTTAGCAAGACCGAATTGTCGGACCCAAGAGAACTAAAAGTACTAGTAATGACTGCCTTTTTATTATCTAGCCTAAGAATAAAGAGGTTTTTATTTTAACTAACTAATTATTTAAACTAAGAATTCACGGAGAATGGAATTGGAGAATTTCTTTTGGGAAAATCGATTGAATTAAGACAATACCTAAGGAAAAATCCACCTAGACTGTTCTTGTTATTCTAGCTCCGAATCAGACGATTTATTCATTTAACTTGTTTCGTAGAGATCCCTAAGTTATGTTATTATCCCTATTCAAGATTAATAACGTCTAATTCCTAGATTGAATAAGTGAGTCCTTTCTCTAATTAACACCCTAGGATTGCATTAACTCGATCTATGGATCCCTTTATTAGGTTCCACCCTAATCCGGCAAAATCTTGTCACCCTATGTCTAGGCGCACAATCAACTTCCCTTAATTATAACAAATGTACTCTTAGATAGGGTCTATTTCTCCTCTGAATAAGAGCTTATCTTGAATCAGTATCCTGGGATATCGAAACAAGAATTAAGAACACATAATTAATAATAAGTTAAATATTTATCATACAATTCAGAAAATAATAACAAGATTCGTCTTAGGTTTCATTCCCCTTAGGTATTTAGGGGTTTTAGTTCATAACTAAATAAGAAAACATCTTAGGATAATAAAGAATACAAAACATAAAGAAAACCCAAAACTCCTGAAGGGGAAATTGAGGAGAGATCTTCAGTCTTGATGGTGAATCCGGCTTCTGAGATGGATCAATCGGCTTCCTTGGAGTAATTCCTTACTCCCTATTCTGTGCCTCCTTTTTCTTCCTCCTCTAGGGTGTATTTATAGGCTTTGGAATGCCTAAGAGCCCTCAAAATTAGCCTTTTCCGAATTGGACTCAACTTGGGCTCGACAGGGACACGCCCGTGTGCGATTACTTCAGGCCGTGCTCGAGCCTACCAAATTGACACGGCCGTATGGTCTACCCGTGTGAGGAGGTCCAGGCCGTGTTGATTTCGTACTTTGGCCCATTTTCTAAGGTTTTGGCCTGTTTCTCGTTCCTTTCGCTCTCCTATGCTCTCCTAAGTATAAAACATGAAATTAAAGCATTAGGAGCATCGAATTCACCAATTCTAATAGGAAATCATCCATAAAATGCGTTAAACATGGGGTAAAAATATGTATAAATTATGATTTATCAACGGGAGTGACACAGGTGTGTGTCTTAGCCGAGTGAGACACATGACCTAGAACACAGGCGTGTGCTAGACCGTGTGATCCAAGTCAGAGAGTTACACAGGTAAGGACATGGGCTGGGACACAACTGTGTGCCTCACATAGAATGCCCACATAGCTTGGGACACGGGCGTGTGTCCCCTACACCTACGAAAAATTTTGATATTTCGCGAAAAATTTTCTGTGGTCCTAGTTTAGTCTCGACACGATTCTATTATGTATTTTTGGCCTCGATTAATCATATGAGGGACATTATGATTGATTGTGATTGATTTTTAGAAATAAATAGTAAATGACATAAGTTAACTATAATTGAACTGTAAACTCCGGTAATGCTCTGTAACCGTGTTTCGACGACGGATACGGGTTAAGGGTGTTACATCCCATTAGCATAAAGCTAAACACTTTCCAACACACCAACATATCTCGGTGAATGGTGCTTGGCTCGATATTCCCTTATCCCTCCAATCTCTCTTGAGGTCTCAATGCCCAAATCACAAAACACAAGGGTGAGTACTCACAATCCTATGGCATACCAACTATATCCAATGGTTTCAGTAGATTACAAGGCCAAAATATCTACAAGTACACACATTTAATTACTATTTTAATGCACATAATCTCTACTCATAATCATCAATTCATACCAAAAACTTGTACACGATGCATGTTTATTGGTTTCACAGTTATTTGTACTTTAAGTGGCACAACTATGCTCATTGAGCGATCACCCAACCACATATGTATACGTTAAAGTCTGTTTATCACTTACAAGTATGCACACACATTACCTATTATATCAATTTCTCAATCCACTTCTCGACATTCATTAAATGTAATTTCACAACAAAGCAACAGTATAAGAAAGGCTTACACACATTACCTATTATATCAACTTCTCAATCCACTTCTCGACATTCATTAAATGTATTTCACAACAAAGCAATAGTATAAGAAAGGCTTACACTCGGAACATAGGATAGGGGTTTAGTTTATTCCTAAGCTCCCAATTATCGCTATGAATCGCGCATACCAACAGCGACTTCAGACATCACCATTCATGCTTTCACCTATTTATCAAAAGCTTAAACTAGTTTTTCCTTGCCTTTCATCTTACTTGAAGAAGGTCCTAACAATTCTAAAGCTTCATACATAACAACCACACAATATACACAATTAATTTACAGCTATAAACACACCATAGTCAACTAAAAATACAGGCCTACAGTCAGCTTCTATTGGAATTGAATTTTTTTAGTAGCAAACTTGAATCCCAAATATCTTAATCTCTACTTATTCCCATTTCCTAAAATCAACTCCAATAATCTAATTACTCATCTAAGAATAAATTTCAACCTTTAAACAACACAAAACTTCTTAGGTTCATGGTTCCAAAAGTTCGACATACATGGCTCCTTTTAACGAAAACTCAACAAAACCTTCAAATATTTTAATGAAACTTTAAAGCCAATTTAAAAACCTTCTAATCACATAAAAAAGTTAAAAAAACAATTTGAGTAGTAACTTTGTTAAAAACCCCAAATTTCACCATTAACCACTCTAATTTTGACTTATACGCAAAATCTTTGATTCAATAGATTAAATATTGATTTAAATGGCTAGACTACATTAAAAACTATTAAAAATAAAAAAAATTTACCCCCAATTGAAGAAAATGATGAACGGTTGATTGAAATCAATGAAAAACCACAATATGAATAACAATAGCTTTAATGGTATTCTTGTTCCTTTTTTACTTAAGAAAGATTTGGTGTTTGGAAGATGGTAAAAATTAAAGAGATTAGAGTTTTGAGAATCAAAATTGGTGTATGAGGTTTTGGGGATTCAATTGACGGAAACAAAGGGAAGGGAATGTTTTTATTCTCACTTTTTTTCACGTCAGTATTAAGGTGGAAGAAGGATAAATGGGCTGATTTTAAAACTTGGTATAATTGCTTTAAAGCTACTCTTAAATTAAACCCTTTTATAAGACAATCTTTTTTTTTTAAATTGAAAGTCTTTTTCACACTATTTTCATAATTTGGTTTAATTTTCAAAAACAATAGATGAAGATATTTTTGGTTTGCATATTTAGAACTCTCGAACCCCATTTCAGACCATAATTCCAAAGCTACCCTCAAAATTTCTAAACCCAATTTTGGGATGTGACATTTTGGATTCATATGCCAATTGTGGCATATTGGTTATATGTTTGTAATGGATTGAATGAGTTGTTTGCAGGTTATTTTTGTACCTATATGTATCTACGAGCTAAGATATAGATTTGGGCATGAAAGAAACTTCTAAATTTGTGATTTTGACCATCTGGGTAAAAGTATCGATACTAGGGACCAAGGTATCAATACTTGACCAAATGAATAGTGTTTTAGTAGAATGAAAAAACCATTTTGATACCAATTATAATATCGATACCTACCATAAAAGTATCGGTATTTGTTACTTTGATACCTAGTTCCAAAGTTTTAAAATTTTTTAGATTAGTCCTTAACCATGCTCAAATCTATTAAACTATGTTTATATGCTCGATTTAGTCTTTGCTTTACTAATAACTTCTATTATGCAAGAATTTGGATTAATTTTATGGTTTTAATTGAATTTAATGTTATAACTTGTGTTTGAATATTCCGGTGTTTGCTGTAGCATCCCTTAACTTTGGTTTAGCAATCGAGCCGGGTGTGTAACACTCCGAACCCGAGGCCGTCGCCGGAGTCGAACACGAGGTGTTAACAGACTTCAAACCACTTATTAAAATTTTTCCAGACAAGCTGTCAATCTGCGTACTAGTCGCTTTAAAAATCATATCTTGAGCTCTGGAACTCAAAATCCAGTTCCGTGAATTTTCCCTGAAACTAGACTCATATTCCCATCTACATATTTTTTTCTAAAATTTTTGGTTGGGCCAATTAGTACAGTTTATTAGTCAAAGTCTCCCATGTTACTGGGGTCGACTACACTGACCTTTGCGCATTACGACCTGGATATCTCCCTGTACAGAACTTCCATACTGATGCCGTTTGTTTCTATAGAAACTAGACTCAGAGAGGAATCTATACATATATGGTATGACTCCTAATTATCTCTGGTTAATTTATAATGAATTTCCAAAGTTGGAGCAGGGAATCCAGAAACCGTTCTGGCCCTGTCCCACGAGAACCTGATTATCTCTTAACATACTGTCCATATGATCCTTTCGTTACTTCTATATGAAAATAGACTCATCGAACTTCGATTACATAATTTATTCATCAATTAATTCCACTCCTACTATTTTTAGTGATTTTTCAATCTCATGTCACTGCTGCTGCCAGCATCTGTTACGAAAGCAACTATGCCCACTTCGTGTTTACTCCTTTATCTAACTAATAATTCATCATGCATATCACAAATTATGATCATGACTAACCATGCCAAAGGCTAATCATTGTCAAACTTCCCCCTACTACACTATTGCCATATCATGAATTTTAACACCAAAATAATCAACCATGACGTATGGCATAAAAAGGTCGAATTATCAACATTTGCGACCTAACGTTATGAATCCAAACCCAACCGAACATTTATGCCATTTTCGCATGGCTAAAAGATTACATACCAAAGTTCAAACACAACATAATAGCCTATACATGCCGAAATGTTCTCCTAAGCCAACTAAGAAGAAAGTACCAAAACTTGCTATCCGGTGTGATGACTTCGATGACGGCCCGACCACGCAAAAAGAGACGAGTCCAAGAAACCTAGTATGGGTGACAAGGAAACACCGAGTGAGTTTATAACTCAGTAAGTCATAAGCAATACACTACCATCCATTAATAACATTATCACAAGAGGAAACAAAATGGAACGAGGCTAGTTACTCCATCCATACCGAACCATACCATAGTTCCTCCGACCTATCGGTTCAATCTCATACCAAATCATGCATTCACATTCCATATACTCATCAATAGGATATTCGAGGCATTTTCATAAATCATTTTATTTTCGTTACAATCATACAACTAAACGGCCTTTCACCCATTCCACGATAAATCTTATGTACGTGACTTCAAGTATATTCGTCACATGGGTTCAAACTTACCAAGCTCAACTCCAAATATAGACATAGCACCTATTAGCCATGAGCTCAAGATACTTACCCGATCCGCTATCCGTGATCGACTCAATAGTGTCGCACACTTAGTGTCCATAATGATTCAAGAATATTTATTAAGTCCGCACACTCAGTGCTATATAATCAACTCGCACACTTAGTGCTACATAATCATACTCGCACACTTAGTGCTACATAGTCAACTCGCACACTTAGTGCTACATAGTCAAACTCGCACACTTAGTGCTACATATTCAATTCGCACACTTAGTGCTGCACAATTTAAACCCGCACACTTAGCGCCAATCTCATGGTCATAAATGTTTATACCCGCACATTTAGTGCCGAGATCAACAACTCAATACATCTCACCTCTTTTCTTTTCATTCAACACTTTCATCACCACATACGTACATGCATATATATATTTATTCATTCCATTCAGCATCATTACATAAACGTTATGACCATTTGAATTAATACCAACTATATGCTTAATGACTTACTTTATGTTGGGTAAAATAATTCCGAGTCGGCTACTCGATGACCTTCGATTTCCCCTTGTTGGACGCCTCTCCTTTAGGTTCTTGAGCTTAAATAATACAAATAAGAGTATTCAATATTTAACCCAATAACATGAATTTATTTATCACATTCGGCAATCACATATCATTAAATTTTCAAACCAAAATGTCATTATATGACCACATATACACATATCCATATACTTAAGCTCAATAATTATAATGTAATATCATGTACCCACTTTAAGTATATTGCCGAATATACTTAATCATACATACACCTAACCAAAACAATTTCCTAAAATCTTTATATCATTTATACACTAAGCCGAATACTCTCACCAAGTTCACCTATATTCTTCAACAATTCCTTCATTGATCAAACACATATTCGGCTAAAGAAATGGAAATTTTAGCAACCTTCGATTTAGTACTTAACTTTTACCACATATCAAATAACTCATTTCCTTACTCATGTGACCACGTATATTCGGTCATGCATACACACATAAAATCAATTTGGAGACTCTATCAATCCAACATACATTCGGCACCTTCATCCACCATTCTACCAAGCATGTAATATTCAAACACAACCAAACTCACATTCGGCCCTAGCTCATAACAAGGTAGCTGATTCTTTTTATAGTTCAAACACTCCTCTATCATCATTCACCTAACTTTAACATGAAACAACAAAACTCACCATTTCTCATCCAAATAACATGAACAACAACCATTTCTTGAACACTTTCTCATGACCGATTGCTCATGTTACCAACAAGATTCAAGATTTGAACATGGGCTATTTAGAACTCAAGTCAATTACTAAAACATGCATGCATCTCAAGGACAACATCAAACATACCTTAGTCTAGCAAACCACCATAGCCGATTTTCTCAAGCTTTTCCCCTTCCTTTCTTTCCTCTATTCGGCCAAAGATGTTCAAGAATGAACACTTTTTTTTTGTTTTCTTTCTTCAATTCACGGCAACAAGGGGGTATGGATGAGACCATATTATTTTTTTTCATCACCCTTCCTTTCATTATTTAATCACCATGCTCATTATTTTATTTTTCTTAACATACATCACTAGCATAACATGTTGGAGACATGTTTCCACCCATAGCATGGTCGGCCACTATGCTTTAGTTTGGCTAATTTGACATGCAAGGACAACACTTTCCCACTTTAATACTATTTGGTCCTTACTTATTTACCTATCATAATTTTCCAAGTCTTTCAACTAGATCCTTTCAAGCAAAATTCACATTCCTAATATAAAATTAAAACATCAAATTTTTGTACAAGTACTATCACACATATAAGATATGCAAATAAAATTTTAACTAAATTTTATGACTCGGTTTTGTGGTCCCGAAACCACATTCCGACTAGGGTAAATTTTGGGCTGTCACAACTCTCCCCCACTTAAGGAATTTTCGTCCCCGAAAATCTTACCGGTAAATAGGTTTGGGTATCGTTCTTTCATCGAGCTCTCAGTTTCCCAAGTAGCTTCCTCGATCCCGTGTTTGAGCCATAACACCTTAACTAACGGAACCCTTTTGTTTCGCAACTCTTTCACTTCACGAGCTAGGATACGAATCGGTTCTTCTTCATAACTCATATCGGCTTGAATTTCAACCTCTGATGGGCTAATTATATGCGATGGATCATATCGATAGCGTCGAAGCATCGAAACATGAAAGACATCGTGAATCTTTTCAAGCTTAGGGGGCAAAATCAATCTATACGCAACTGGCCCCACTCATTCGGAGATTTCGTACGGCCCAATGAATCTCGGGCTCAACTTGCCCTTACGGCCAAACCTAAGTACCTTTTTCCAAGGCGAAACTTTAAGGAACACTTTATCCCCCACCTGATATTCAATGTCCTTTCGTTTCAGATCCGCATACGATTTCTGACGATCTGTGGCTGCCTTCAGACTTTCGCGGATTACCTTTACTTTCTGTTCGGCATCTTTAATCAAATCAACTCCGAAAACTTTACTTTCACCGAGCTCGGTCCAAAACAATGGTGTACGGCATTTACGACCGTACAAAGCCTCGTAAGGTGCCATCTTAATACTTGATTGAAAACTATTGTTGTAAGCGAATTCAATCAAAGGTACATACCGTTCCCATGAACCACTAAACTCGAGGATGCAACATCTCAACATATCCTCAAGTATCTGAATTATCCGCTCGGATTGACCATCGGTTTGTGGATGAAAAGCGGTGCTAAAATGCAGCTTGGTACCCAAAGCTTCTTGCAATTTCTTCCAAAATCGCGATGTAAATCTTGAGTCTCTATCTGACACGATAGAAATAGGTACTCCATGTAATCTCACAATCTGAGAAACATACAATTCGGCTAGTTTATCCAATGAAAAATCCGTACATACGGGGATAAAGTGAGCCGACTTAGTCAGTCTATCGACAACAACCCAAATCGCATCTTTCTTACTCGTCGACAATGGTAACCCAGATACAAAATCCATCGTGACTCGATCCCATTTCCATTCAGGTATCATGATTGGCTGAAGTAATCCCGAAGGCACTTGATGTTCCGCTTTCACTTGTTGACATATTAAACACCTTAAAACAAATTCTGAAATGTCTCGTTTCATGCCCGGCCACCAAAATTGACGTTTCAGATCGTTGTACATTTTAGTACTACCCGGGTGGATAGACATTCGGCCACTATGAGCCTCATTCAAAATCATCGAAATAAGTTCCGAATTCCTTGGAACACACAAACGACTTCTGAACCTCAAACAATCATCATCATCCATTTGAAACTCCGATTCCTTGTTTGGAACACACTCAGCCCGTTTTGCAACCAATTCATCATCAACTTTCTGGGCTTCACGAATTTGATGAATCAATAATGGTTTGGCTTTTAATTCAGCTACTAACACATTGTCGGGTAGAACAGACAAGTGCAAATTCATCGCTCGTAAAACAAACAGCGATTTCCGGCTTAAGGCGTCCGCAACCACTTTAGCCTTTCTCGGGTGGTAATCAATGGCAAGCTCGTAATCTTTCAACAACTCAAGCCAACGTCTTTGTCGCAGATTTAGGTCTCTTTGAGTCATCAAATATTTGAGACTTTTGTGATCCGAAAATACATGGCACTTTTCGCCAAACAAATAATGTCGCCATATTTTCAAAGCAAATACGATGGCGGCTAGCTCGAGACCATGGGTGGGATAATTTCTCTCGTGTGGCTTCAATTGTCTCGACGCATAGGCCACAACTCGACCTTCTTGCATCAATACGCAACCCAACCCGAGTAGGGATGCGTCACTATAAATGACAAACTCTTTGCCTGATTCGGGTTGCACTAAAATTGGAGCTTCAGTCAAATGAGTTTTTAGTTGATCGAAGCCTTTCTGACATTTCTCCGTCCATTCGAACTTAGCATCCTTTTGAAGTAGCTTCGTCATTGGTGTGGCTATCATCGAGAAACCTTTGACAAATCGTCGGTAATAACCGGCGAGTCCCAAAAAGCTCCGAACCTCAGTAATATTTCTCGGAGGTTTCCAGTTAAGTATGGCTGAGATTTTGTTCGGGTCAACTCGAATACCCGATGCGGATACCACATGACCCAAGAAGCTAACCTCTCTTAACCAGAACTCACACTTACTGAACTTAGCATATAACTTCTTATCCCGCAAAACTTGCAACATTAATCTCAAGTGTTCAGCATGTTCGATCTCATCTCTTGAATAGACCAAGATGTCATCAATGAACACAACTACGAACCGATCCAAATATGGTCTGAAGATCCGATTCATCAAATCCATAAATACTGCAGGGCATTAGTGAGCCCAAACGGCATCACTAAGAACTCGTAGTGACCGTACCTCATTCTGAAAGCAGTTTTGGGTATGTTCGAATCTCGAATTCGCAACTGATAATAGCCGATCTCAAATCTATTTTTGAGAACACTGAGGCTCCCTTCAGTTGGTCGAACAAATCATCGATGCGCGGCAACGGATATTTGTTCTTTATCGTCACTTTATTCAGTTGACGATAGTCAATGCACAACCTCATGGTTCCGTCCTTCTTTTTCACGAACAATACTGGTGCACCCCAAGGTGAGAAACTTGGTCGAGCGAAACCTCTATCCGTCAATTCTTGCAACTGAGCTTTCAACTCTTTTAACTCGGTTAGTGCCATACGATACGGAGCTATCGAAATTGGCGTAGTTCCAGGTACAAGCTCAATACCAAACTCTATCTCCCGAACAGGTGGCAAACCCGGTAACTCTTCAGGAAAAACATCCGGGTATTCACAAACCACCGGCACAGATTCGGGTTTCTTTTCTAACTCTTTGTCATCAAGTACATACGCAAGGTATGCTTCGCACCCTTTTCTCACATATTTCTGGGCCAACATTGCTGATATTACAGCTGGCAACCCCCTTAAGTCCGCAGACTCAACTCGGATTATCTCGTTATTTGCGCACCTCAAATCAATAGTCTTGCTTTTGCAATTCACAACCGCATCATGCGCGGTCAACCAATCCAAACCAAGAATAACATCAAATTCGTCAAACGGCAAAAGCATCAAATCGGCCGGAAAACAGGATTCTCGGATTATTAGAGGGCATCTCTTACACACTTTATCAACAAATACGCATTGACCCAAAGGGTTTGACACTCGAATTACGAACTCAGTAGACTCAACAGGTAGAGTCTTACTGGATGCTAAGGTTTCGCATACATATGAATGAGTAGAGCCAGGGTCAATCAATGCAATCACATTAGTATCAAAGAGAGTGAAGGTACCAGTGATGACGTCAGGGGAGGATGCCTCCTCTCGTGCGCGGATGGCATAAGCTCTAGCAGGAGTACGGTTCTTGGCTCGAACAGCCGTATCAGAGGTCCCTCTCTGACTACCACCCCTACCTCCCAAAATTCTCGGTGGTCTACCTCTAGTTGTCACTCCACTAGGTCTTGCACCTTGAATCTTATTCTTCTCATCAAGCTCCGTGCAATCTCTAATGAAGTTGTCCTTCGAACCGCATCTGTAACAGGCCCTGTTAGTAGACTTACCCCAACATTCACCTAGGTGTCGTCTTCCGCATTGGGGACATTCAGGTTTCTCTAGACGATTATTGCCCACACTAGCTACCGAAGTAGCTCGGGAGCCCGTCGATGGTTTTGCTCTGATGGAAATTCCCGCAGTCGTCCTCGACTTATTAGTGTCCTCCTTGAACTTCTTTACAGCTGAGAATGGAGCATTACCCGTCGATCTTTACGATAGTCTCTAGCTTCAAATTCAGCCTTCTTCTTCTCCTTTCCAAGTTCTTCCACCTTGCAGGCTCGTTCGACTAGTGTTACGAATTCTTTTATTTCCAAAATACCCATTAGTAGTTTTAAATCTTCATTCAATCCTTCTTCGAATCTTTGCACATAGCAACCTCATCAGCTCACACTCCGGCATACCTACTGAGTCTCACGAATTCATGTTCGTATTCAGTACTGTCATACGGCCTTGCTTGAGTTCCAAGAATTCCTTACGCTTTGATCAATGAACCGTGCATATATTCTTTCGAAATTCCGTCTGAAAGAAGTCCCAAGTTACTCGTTCGTTCGGGACTATGGAAATCAAGGTCCTCCACCAATAGTACGCTGAGTCTCGCAACAAAGATACAGCACACTTTAGACATTCATCAGGTGTGCATGACAGTTCATCGAACACCCGAACGGTGTTATCAAGCCAGAACTCGGCCCTTTCAGCATCATCAGTAACTATGGCCCTGAACTCCTCAGCCCCGCGCTTCCTAATCAAGTCTACAGGTGGCTTACTCAGCCTCACAGGATCAGTAACTGATGGCATTACTGGCTCCGGGGGTGGATTATTCAAATTCGGGAATTGTTGGACAGCCGGATTGGTTGGGCATACTGCGCGACCCACTCATTCATCATGGTAAAGAAGGCTTGTTTAGCCCCCTCACCTTGATTATTCGCAGATTACTGAGGTTCAATAGGCGGTGTCCTTGTGCAGGAGCAGCCGCTACACTTCAACGTCATCCGCTAAGATTCTTTCTACACCGGATCCATTACTAATCAAACATAAATTTTAACCGTCAGAAGTCATCACACAGTTAAACATTAACATTCGGCATGTATAGCTAGACTCATACGTGCTATGGTAGTCCTAGAACCGACTAAACCATAGCTCTGATACCAATCAAATGTAACACCCCGAACCCGAGGCCGTCGCCGGAGTCGAACACGAGGTGTTAACAGACTTCAAACCACTTATTAAAATTTTCCAGACAAGCTGTCAATCTGCGTACTAGTCGCTTTAAAAATCATATCTTGAGCTCTGGAACTCAAAATCCAGTTCCGTGAATTTTCCCTGAAACTAGACTCATATTCCCATCTACATATTTTTTCTAGAATTTTGGTCGGGCCAATTAGTACAGTTTATTAGTCAAATCTCCCATGTTACTGGGTCGACTACACTGACCTTTGCGCATTACGACCTGGATATCTACCTGTACAGAACTTCCATACTGATGCCGTTTGTTACTATAGAAACTAGACTCAGAGAGGAATCTATACATATATGGTATGACTCCTAATTATCTCTGGTTAATTTATAATGAATTTCCAAAGTTGGAGCAGGGAATCCAGAAACCGTTCTGGCCCTGTCCCACGAGAACCTGATTATCTCTTAACATACTGTCCATATGATCCTTTCGTTACTTCTATATGAAAATAGACTCATCGAACTTCAATTACATAATTTATTCATCAATTAATTCCACTCCTCCTATTTTTAGTGATTTTTCAATCTCATGTCACTGCTGCTGCCAGCATCTGTTACGAAAGCAACTATGCCCACTTCGTGTTTACTCCTTGATCTAACTAATAATTCATCATGCATATCACAAATTATGATCATGACTAACCATGCCAAGGCTAATCATTGTCAAACTTCCCCCTACTACACTATTGCCATATCATGAATTTTAACACCAAAATAATCAACCATGACGTATGGCATAAAAAGGTCGAATTATCAACATTTGCGACCTAACGTTATGAATCCAAACCCAACCGAACATTTATGCCATTTTCGCATGGCTAAAAGATTACATACCAAAGTTCAAACACAACATAATAGCCTATACATGCCGAAATGTTCTCCTAAGCCAACTAAGAAGAAAGTACCAAACTTGCTATCCGGTGTGATGACTTCGATGACGGCCCGACCACGCAAAAAGAGACGAATCCAAGAAACCTAGTATGGGTGACAAGGAAACACCGAGTGAGTTTATAACTCAGTAAGTCATAAGCAATACACTACCATCCATTAATAACATTATCACAAGAGGAAACAAAATGGAACGAGGCTAGTTACTCCATCCATACCGAACCATACCATAGTTCCTCCGACCTATCGGTTCAATCTCATACCAAATCATGCATTCACATTCCATATACTCATCAATAGGATATTCGAGGCATTTTCATAAATCATTTTATTTTCGTTACAATCATACAACTAAACGGCTTTCACCCATTCCACGATAAATCTTATGTACGTGACTTCAAGTATATTCGTCACATGGGTTCAAACTTACCAAGCTCAACTCCAAATATAGACATAGCACTATTAGCCATGAGCTCAAGATACTTACCCGATCCGCTATCCGTGATCGACTCAATAGTGTCGCACACTTAGTGTCCATAATGATTCAAGAATATTTATTAAGTCCGCACACTCAGTGCTATATAATAACTCGACACTAGTACATAATACTCGCACACTTAGTGTACATAGTCACTCGCACACTATCAATGTCAAACCGCACACTTAGTGCTACATATTCAATTCGCACACTTAGTGCTA